>NC_060139.1:972729740-973032770 GCF_021461385.2 Schistocerca piceifrons | reverse complement strand
CGTCGTTGAGCACACCATCGCAGGTGCTGCTGCCTGTGATGCAGCGTCAAGGGTAACCGCAGCCATGGTCTCCGACCTTATAGTCCATGCTGCTGCAAACGTCGTCAGACTGTTCGTGGAGATGGTTGTTGTCTTGCAAACGTCTCCATCTGTTGACTCAGGGATCAAGACGTGGGTGCACGATCCGTTACAGCCATGCGGATAAGATGCCTGTCATCTCGACTGCTAGTGATACTAGGCCGTTGGGATCCAGCACGACGTTACGTATTACCCTCCTGAGCCCACCGATCGATTTCATATTCTGCTAACAGTCATTGGATCTCGACCAACGCGAGCAGCAATGTCGCGATACGACAAACCGCAATCGCGATAGGCTACAATCCGACCTTTATCAAAGTTGGAAACGTGATGGTACGTACTTGTCCTTCTTACACGAGGCATGCTATTTGAATATGAGAAATCGGTAGGAAACCTTCCTCATGTCAGCACGTTGTAGGTGTCGCCACCGGCGCCAACCTTGTGTGAATGCCCTGGAAAGCTAATCATTTGAATATCACAGCATCTTCTACCTGTCGGTTAAATTTCGCATCTGTAACACGTCATCTTCATGGTGTAGCAATTTTAATGGCCAGTAGTGTATAATTATATATACCGAAACCGTGGTCAAATATTTCAGTAAATCTTTATCCTGCAACTGTTTGGCTGTTATCATTTACAGTGAAGATTTTTAACAGTTGCTGCTTCAGCCATGTTTCAAATTTTTAAACCATTTGAGTAGAAAAGACTCCTCTGCTAATGCACTGCCCTTTTATAACTTGTGTACGCGATACTAGCGCTATCTGTATATGTTTATATCACTATCCAAAGACTTTGGTCCCCCCGTGTCTATAAAATCAGTCAGCAAAGAATATTATTCAATTTTGACAGAGAGCCTCTGCGCTACGTCCACCACGTCATCTCTACTACTTCATCTAATCCAGTAACCCTACAGTTCACGTTTACTGCACAACGAATATTCCATAAATACATTGTAGCGTATTGTCAGCAGAGATTAACACGCCGGGAGACAGATGAAACAACTAGTTGTATCCAGGCCACATCTGGCGGAACCAGTTTGCCGGTGGCGGTCTTTTCATTCGTGCAAACGGTGTGTGAAATACTGCAGCCAAAATACAAGCAAGTGAAGGGGCCATCCATCAGTTTTACGTAATATTTATACCTAGGCAACTAGTTCTGAACTCTCAATGATACTGTTGCTGCAAAGCTGTTAACTTTGACCCTATTTTCTCAGTTACATCTACATGGTTTTTCAGAGAAGGTGTTTTTCCGTTGTAACTTAAAAGACAGCATAGGAAAAGAATATTTGTTTAGAAGATAAACGTAAGAAACGTTACTCTCTCTGCTGAGTAAGGAACGTGGTCTAGTTGTTATCCATAGTTATCACAAAGTTTTATATTTTTTAAAATGAACATTAGTTTTCTCTATCACGCAATTCATGTATTTAAAACATCTGTACAGAAATCAGTTTAAGTCAAATTTCCAACAAATTTAAGTCAGTGAGCTAGAATCTTTTACAGTTTCAGGGTGGATGCGACATTCTACACACAAAGCTGCTGATGTCATTGGACGACAAGCTGCCTCGATGCGCTGTTTGAAGTCATCTGGTACTGTCGGTTGGATGATATCATCACGATTCTTCAAATATCCCCAGAAAAAGTAATCTACTTATGTTACATAGGGCAACCTTGTAGACCATTTCTGAAGACCACGGTGCAGTAACTGTCTTCCTTAAATCTGTCGTTCAGTTGTTGCACATCATGAGCAGATTTTGGCTGGGTGATCACAGTGCAGCATCCTTGCATGGCTTCCATCTAGACTGGCATATTCAAGGAGAGCACCTAGATAGTCGACAATAGAGATTGATACATCCCATCCGTTAGTGTCTGCGACGAAATGTAGACCGATGATTTCATCTTCATGGATTTCACACCACACATCAATGGATGACCTTCTTTAACAACCGACATGATTTATCCCTCTAGGATTTTCTATGGCTAGTTAACGCATATTGTTAACATGTGCGAAGACGTACAGATGTACTTAGCATCCAGCTGCATTACGTTGTAGAGGTAAAGCTTTTCCAATTGCTCAGTAATTCTGCAGTAATTATATTTTCCTGTAAACAGTGGCAGCTGTTGTGTTGACGATCCAACGATAGACAGTGACAAAAATTATGTGGTCCCATTGACTGATGAGATTACTCAACCTCAAAGCGTGTTGTTAATTAATTGCGTGCACATTTTTCTATTCTGACTACTTAAAGGCTAGAGGCATAACTCACATCCTAGCTGCCAACGTGACAAGCTCACTGTAGGTCATTTCTGTATAATCGACATTAGTGTACCTAAATCTCTGGCTGTCATTGTGAATAGATGATGTTCAGGAGAGACAACTGAGGAAGATAACAAATTGACATATCCGAGGATTACAGTTTAAATCAGTTTATCTGACATGGGTGGTGTTTAGAAAACACGTTTCCACGTATAACAAGCATCATATGAACATTCAGCAGAAAATCAACACTATCGTGTATAAATCTGTCAAAAGATAGGTTCCAGCTACATTCTGACTTGTCTGCTGTCATGGAAATCCTACTTTTAGCTCTGATTCTACCTCTGATTTTTTTTTTCCTTCAGTGACAATCTTTCGCAAAGAATTTTTTCTTATAATATATCGAACCAGTTTATGTCTACGTTACTAATTTACTTCGGGATACTTCTTGTTTCCTTCAGTACATCAAATAATTAATCCTTATCATGTTTGCATATATAATTTTTCTCCGTTATTCTCTACAGCCAGATTTAAAATTTTTCCAAAAATCCCTCGTCTTCACTATCGTCAAATTTTTTGACCTACATGCAATTAAGTACATTCCAAATAAACATTTTACAAATCTCTTTCGTAGTTCAGTTCCTCCTGAACTTGTTGTCAATAGCCCTTGTTTTACTTTCCGAAGGCTGTCCTTTTTTTCGTTTCTTTCAGTGCAACTTCCATATGCAGTAACCTTACCTCCCAAGTGCAAACGTTCATTTTCTCAAGCTTCTCCACTTCTAGTGTTATACGTATTACATTATACTTGATTGTAGTGTTCATTACTTTTGCATTACAATATTGATTCCCATCTCTCATATTTCTTCTTTTTCATGCCCTTATATTGGCGGGGCTCCCACGGTTCCTGCCACATCCCGCTTATGAGTCTCCATGATGAAATACTAATTCGTCTATCTTCAACGGTCAGATTTCTATTTGCCATACTCATTTCTACTCCCTGAACCCATTTCAGTTGAGGTCTTCCTCTGCACCTTCTGTTTGGATTTCGATATTCAAATACATTTTTGGGTACTCCTTCCTGTGCTATTCTCATTAAATGTCCAGACGAAAAAAACTGTCTGCGTTCTGTTTCATCCATTATGGTTTCTATCTTATATCTTAGTTCCCTTAAATCGTCATATTTTGTTCTGTGTTCCAAACTTGAGGTACCTGATGCTTGCCTTAGAAAGGCGATTTCTATACCTTCCATCTTCCTGCGGTTCTTCTCCGAAATTGTCCAGCAGTCGAACGATAGAAAGTGATTGGCTCAAACTAATCCATTTTTGTGGCCCACATAAGCGAGTTAAGATTTGTTATTGTTATCTGTCCTGAGCTTAATCTCTTTCTCAAGTCATCTTCACACGGTCCAACTTTATTAATTATACTCCGTAAGTATTCACGATTTTCACAATTATCGACGGTTACATTGTCCGACATTTCAGGCTCTACCAACTGCGTACCCCTGGTTATGTCCTCTGTGTTGTTGATGTTCCCTTTCACTATATTCTTCTGTTAACTCTCTCACCATATAGAATGAATCTTCTTCAGTTATCGCAACCACCACCTGGCCGTCTGCGAATAAAAGGCTATTCACACTGCGGTCTTCTAACTGAATTCCCATTTTAGTGCATTTATTTTTCCAGCTTCGCAAGACCATTGGAAGATATATTTTGAGTAATGTTGAAGATAAACAACAGACCTGCGCCAATCCTTTGTTTATATTGACCGATTTAGAGATGATAGCCTCTACTCATAAACTTTTATATTTCTTACTTTTTTTCCTTTTCTGAAGGTTTTCCCTTTCTGCCAGAGTCACTTCATCATCTTCGCTTTCAGTAGCTTCCACTATCTTTACTTATAACCCAAAATTGCATTTTGCCAACATTTTTTAAAAATTATTTTAGATGATCCTAATGTGTTTTGATGTGCTTAGTTGAAAAATGGTAACTATTTCCCTCTATCACGTAAAGCTTTTTCAATGATGAAAATACAGAAATTATTCGAAAAAATTATTAAAAACATTTTAAAATAAGGCACTCCCAACATTACAAGGAATTCTTGTGTTCTTAAGCAGTAAAACAAAGGCGTAAGTCTTACTGTCTCCGTTTTCCCACAAATCTCTGTTGCGCTTTCTTCTTTTCACTGACTAAGAACAAATCAAATGGCTCTAAGCATTATGGAACGTAATATCAGAGGTCATCAGTCCCCAAGACTTAGAATTAAGTAAACCTGCCTGAGGCAGGATTCGAACCTGGGACCGTAGCAGCAGCGTGGTTCCGGACTGAAGCGCCTAGTACCGCTCGGCCACAGCGGCCGGCCTGACTAAGGACACTCACCATGCAGCATCTAGAGGTAGTTAGCTATCAAGCTGAGACCCCATAGGTCCTCGTATCCACGACCTTTAAATTTCATTCAATTTGTCTTTCAAGAGCTTCCGAACGTCAGGCCTGAGGAAAACCCTTTGCTTCATCCTAACTTGTGATATCTGCACTAACTTATTTGCCACATACTTGATCATGTCACCAACTTTTAGTGGGGCATTAATGAATTGTTTCACAATACCGAGTTTTATGTGAAGTGGAGGCAGATGATCTTTCGGGTACACCAAAGATTCTTATAGTTCGTCTTCCCCTCCAACTATTGGCGTTCTAATTGTCCAGACGTTCTGAGGCCAGGGCCTGTAATTTACGCGACCTATTCGCTTACGAAACAGGGGTACTTTTAGAGGCCAACCTGTTGACCAAAGGTCTTACAAATCATCGTAAATACCTCACTCGTGTTGTTCGAAACTAAGTTTGTCCAGAATAAAGCTCAAAGAATAATATGCCCTGAACAAAGCTCAAAGGATGCTATTATCTATCAGAAGTACTGAACATCCCAAAGTTTCGGAAGCACAGTTGTTCCCGCTGCGCAGGAGAAAAGCTTTAAGAAGCAATGAAGGATCTCCAGCCTTTTTCGTCGTGCTGAATTCCAATGATTTGCTTCAATCCACGAATATAAGGGAAGAAGATCGTCGCCATGAGAAAAGTAAGAAAGGAAATGTTTTTTTTTTCTTTTTCTGAGTCAAGAGAAAGGAATTCCTGGGGACAAGTGGTTTTCCTGCAAACTAGAGGCTAATAGCTGCGCAGCGTCTTTGAGGATTGAAAGGTCTCTGGTCAAATCATTCAGTTAGGAATATAAGAACAATCGTGGCCTACGACGGTCATTGACTTCACAGTCATGATAATTGTCCTGTGTCTCGATCGTGAAAATGAAAACATACCATAAGTGGCAAAGGAACAAGAATATCATGTTAACGAGGCTCACTATTCAACGAATGCTAAATCTTCGAATAACAGATTTCCTTTCGGGTTTTAAGGTTGTGTGTTCGTACGCTACACGAACAAAAGTAATGGTCATCATTGTGATTTTGAGACTCACTCCATTCCATTGCTACCTCAAAAACGGTTAGATTTTACATTATACTCCAAGCTAAATATGAAATTATTGAGAACGTCACACAGAACTTAATTTGTCTGTCCTGTCTTAGCGAAGAGATTATTTACCTGGGGAACGTAACTCGTCCACTTGTTGGATTTGACAGTAAACTAACGTAAAAACTGGATATTTGGTCAACCGTCTCCAATTGAAGACGTCGGACGTCCAGGGAGAGAAAACTGAAGTGATTCTCACATATGGAGAATATAAGTTACCGGGACAGTAATTCAAGCTAGTTCTTGAAAAAATGAAAGCAGCAATCGGTCACTACTAATAATGCTGTTTATTTGAATGAATAGCGCTGTTATCTATTTAGAAGCTAAAGTTTCATCTTCAGACGAGTGTTCACAATCGGATTACATTTACTGTTTACACTGTTTGTCGGCTGTTTCTCCCCCCTTGTGAAGAAAGTTCCTAGCACCCTAAAAGAAAAAAGATGTGAGAAACGGTCTGTTTTACTGTAATTGTACTTGGTAAGGAATGTAAACCAATCTCTAAGGTAGAACAAGTTTACTTTTACATTACTTAAATTGAAACTGCCGCGTCATTATGTTGCCGTGTTGACTGCTATAATTCACGAAACAGTAACATATAAAGCACTTTCTGATAAACGAGTGTTGGAACTTTAATAGTGGCAACTATTTATATACAACTCTTACAAAAGAGATACGTGTTTCAAAGTTTTACTGACCTTCAAAGTAGTCACCAGCATTGTGTATAACCCGCTGCCAGCAATGTGGAAATCGTAGGATACTCTTAGCAGTGCCAGTTATGTTGACAGTCCGAGCGGCGCGGTCTACTGCCCGACGAATTTGTAGCAGTTGTGAAGCGAATGCTGTGAAGTGTTTCCTTCAGTTCAGAAATCGAGTTGAACTCACGAGGACTTAAGTCAGGGGAGTGCAGTAGATGGTATAGCGCTTGGCAGCCCCATCAGTCAAACATATCAGCAACAGTTAGCACTGCACGTGTTTCAGCATTGTTCTGCAAACTGATGGTCAGGTCCTGCAGAAAGTGTCATCACTTCTGCCTCTAAGCTGGCCGTAGGTTGTGTTCCAAAAATGAACAGCATAGAGACAGAAGTGATGAGACTTTCTGCAGGTACAATGCAATCTGTTACTGATTCGTTTGACTGATGGCGCAGCTAAGTGCTATACCGCCTACTGCACTCCCCTGATTTAAGCCCTCGTAAGTTCAACTCGATTTCTAAACTGAAGGAAACACTTCACGGCATTCGTTTCAGAACTGCTACAAATTCGTCGGGCAGTAGACCGCGCCGCTCGAACTGTCAACACAACTGGCACTGCTAAGAGTATCCTACGACTTCCACATCGCTGACAACGGGTTATACAAAATGCTGGTGACTAGTTTGAAGGTCAGTAAAACCCTCGTAACACTGTGTCCCAGAAATGTTGGGACAAACTTCGAGGGGCTGTAGAGGGTGTCTTGAGGAACAAATCAAGGACAGGAACCCTTGACCGGCTCCTAAAGAGCGTCGCCGTTATAAGGGCCGGCTCCTGCTCCGAAGCCACCCCTTTGGCAGCAAAAGTGACTTCATAAACTGATGGCCGAAGGAGGAATGTCCCGCAGTGTCGTTTGTGTTCAGTGATCGCGACCGATGGGGCCAAAGAACGGCAGTGGAGAACATGGAGCTAGATGCTGAACAAAAAGGCTTTGTCTCCTATGAATGCGAAACTCTGTTGCCTTGGTGAACGTCGGGTTTGGGCATCGGTTTCCATCTGCAGTTTATTTTTCTCCTAATTTTAGGGGATTCCAGGAGAAAAATAAACTGCAGATGGAAACCTGTGTCCATAACCGCCATCCACCTAGGCTTTGGGCATCGCATTTGTAGGAGACAGTCCTGTCTGCGCAGCAACTAGCTTTATCTTCTCCACTGCCGAGGGTGGCAATCAGTAGCGATCAGTGAATAACAAACAACATTGCGAGATGATTCCTCTACGGTCCGTTAATGCACAAAGTTATGTTTGCTCCCCAATGGGCGGCCTGCTGATAGATGCCGGCACCCATGCGTTCGACGCTATGTAACGTCGTTGGATGACGTTTCCGAAGGCGGGCTACTATCTTTGATTTGTTCCTCAAGACACCCTCTACAGCCCATCCAAATTCGTCACAACGTTTCTGGGACACGCCTTACAATTAGGGACATAGTGTAGAGCACCACACCGAATAGTTTCTGCCACATGGAAGAATGAGCACAAAGATGCCGACTTCACAGCATAAACAACCGGTAAGAATTTCTGTGTCAGAGACGATACAGTTGAACATGAATGTTTAAGTTGAAAATTTTCGACAAAATAACAGAACAGTGAAAGTAATTACGTTTTCTTATTTGTAATTATAGTACGTGTAGTATACCACTGTAGACTTATGAACAACATGTTGCGTACGGTAAATGTAGTCCTTGATTAAAAACAGCATCAGCTTCGTAACCCATCTGTTGTGGTTGAAGGCAGGCGTGATGATACTCAGGCAGAGGAGCTCTACAGACAGCGATGCCCTGACAAGAACCTATTTTCCGGACGGGTGTTTACTCATGTTATTGTGACGCTTCAGGAAACTGGAAGCTGCCACCCAAGAGAAGCAACTGCGGTAGAACTCGCACAGACAAAGCTGCTGAAGTTACTCTTCTCGCTTCCATGACGTTGAATCTACACGTGAAAACAAGCTAGCTTGACCAGGAGAACGGCATTCCTAAAACGACCGTAAATCGCATTCTAAGACGTCTCCTTTTCCATCCTCATTATGTACACTTAAACAAAGAACTACATGGGAGTAATTTACAAAATCTTTTACAGCTCTGTCAATGAGCATATAACAGTCCTTACCAATAAGCAGTTCTTCTCCGATGTTCTTTTTAGCGATGAATGTACATTATCAAACGACGATAAGAAAATACAAACAACATGCATTATTGGAGTAGCGAAAACGCACGATGGCTTAGATAGGCGGAACACCAGCGGTAATGGAGTGTTATTGTCTTCTGTGGGACTTTTCACCACCATTATTGGCCTTACTTCTCCAATGTTCCTGCAGACGGCATGCCATATGACAACTTTCTCACACAAGTTCTTCATCAAGTTGTAGATGAACAGCCGGCCGGAGTGGCCGAGAGGTTCTAGGCTCTTCAGTCTGGGACCACGCGGCTGCTACGGTCGCAGGTTCCAATCCTGCCTCGGGCATGGATGTGTGTGATGTCCTTAGGTTAGTTAGGTTTAAGTAGTTCTAAGTTCTAGGGAAAATCAGGAATACAGAAATACAAGTCGCTGCGGAATGAAATAAATAGGAAGTGCGGGGAAGCTAAGACGAAATGGCTGCAGGAAAAATGTGAAGACATCGAAAAAGATATGATTGTCGGAAGGACAGACTCAGCATACAGGAAAGTCAATACAACCTTTGGTGACATTAAAAGCAACGGTGGTAACATTAAGAGTGCAACGGGAATTCCACTGTTAAATGCAGAGGAGAGAGCAGATTGGTGGAAAGAATACATTGAAAGCCTCTATGAGGGTGAAGATTTGTCTGATGTGATAGAAGAAGAAACGGGGGTCGATTTAGAAGAGATAGGGGATCCAGTATTAGAATCGGAATTTAAAAGAGCTTTGGAGGACTTACAGTCAAATAAGTCAGAAGGGATGGATAACATTCCATCAGAATTTGTAAAATCATTGGGGGAAGTGGCAACAAAACGACTATCCACGTTGGTGTGTAGAATATATGAGTCTGGCGGTATACCATCTGACTTTCGGAAAAGCATCATCCACACAATTACGAAGACGGCAAGAGCTGACAAGTGCGAGAATTATCGCACAATGAGCTTTACAGCTCATGCATCGAAGCTGCTTACAAGAATAATATACAGAAGAATGGAAAAGAAAATTGAGAATGCGCTAGGTGACGATCAGTTTGGCTTTAGGAAAAGTAAAGGGACGAGAGAGGCAATTCTGACGTTACGGCTAATAATGGAAGCAAAGCTAAAGAAAAATCAAGACACTTTCATAGGATTTGTCGACCTGGAAAAAACGTTCAACAATATAAAATGGTGCAAGCTGTTCGAGATTCTGAAAAAAGTAGGGGTAAGCTATAGGGAGAGACGGGTCATATACAATTTGTACAACAACCAAGAGGGAATAATAAGAGTGGACGATCAAGAACGAAGTGCTCGTATTAAGAAGGGTGTAAGACAAGGCTGTAGCCTTTCGCCCCTACTCTTCAATCTGTACATCGAGGAAGCAATGATGGAAATAAAAGAAAGGTTCAGGAGTGGAATTAAAATACAAGGTGAAAGGATATCAATGATACGATTCGCTGATGACATTGCTATCCTGAGTGAAAGTGAAGAAGAATTAAATGATCTGCTGAACGGAATGAACAGTCTAATGAGTACACAGTATGGTTTGAGAGTAAATCGGAGAAAGACGAAGGTAATGAGAAGTAGGAGAAATGAGAACAGCGAGAAACTTAACATCAGGATTGATGGTCACGAAGTCAATGAAGTTAAGGAATTCTGCTACCTAGGCAGTAAAATAACCAATGACGGACGGAGCAAGGAGGGCATCAAAAGCAGACTCGCTATGGCAAAAAAAGGCATTTCTGGCCAAGAGAAGTCTATTAATATCAAATACCGGCCTTAATTTGAGGAAGAAATTTCTGAGGATGTACGTCTGGAGTACAGCATTGTATGGTAGTGAAACATGGACTGTGGGAAAACCGGAACAGAAGAGAATCGAAGCATTTGAGATGTGGTGCTATAGACGAATGTGAAAATTAGGTGGACTGATAAGGTAAGGAATAAGGAGGTTCTACGCAGAGTCGGAGAGGAAAGAAATATGCGAAAAACACTGATAAGGAGAAGGGACAGGATGATAGGACATCTGGTAAGACATGAGGGAATGACTTCCACGGTACTAGAGGGAGCTGTAGAGGGCAAAAACTGTAGAGGAAGACAGAGATTGGAATACGTCAAGCAAATAATTGAGGACGTAGGTTGCAAGTGCTACTATGAGATAAAGAGGTTAGCATAGGAAAGGAATTCGTGGCGGGCCGCACCAAACCAGTCAGTAGACTGATGACCAGAAAAAAAAAGTTCTAGGGGACTGATGACATCAGATTTTAAGTCCTATAGTGCTCAGAGCCATTATAACCATTCGTAGATGAACATCCGCAAAGAACCAGGTTCAAATGGTTCAAATGGCTCTGAGCACAATGGGACTCAACTGCTGAGGTCATTAGTCCCCTAGAACTTAGAACTAGTTAAACCTAACTAACCTAAGGACATCACAAACATCCATGCCCGAGGCAGGATTCGAACCTGCGACCGTAGCGGTCTTGCGGTTCCAAACTGCAGCGCCTTTAACCGCACGGCCACTTCGGCCGGCAAAGAACCAGAATGTTTATGTCGTCCAACACGATGAATTTCCAGCACACATTGCCTTACATGCACGTCGTGATTTGAACCGAAGCTATCCTCCTGGGAGAATTAGTTGCAGTGGAACAGTGGATTAAGCTGCTCGGTCTTGTCTTAATTCATCTGGACTTCTTTTCGGCGAAGTACAAAAGACTTTGCCTAACGCGATGTTCCAACAACTCCAGAGAACGTGCAGAAACATATCGTTCTTGCTCGTAATTCACTTTAGCTGGTAATGCTGGAATTCTTTTAACCGACGCGTGGTGTAATGCATCACAAATCCTTCAACTGAAAACGTTGACTGAATTCCCAGTGTCCCCATTCGTCTACTGTAAATTCCGTAAGTGGACGAAATATGGTACCGAGCTACGAATTTCCACAGGTAACCTAGCGATGGCAGTCACGCCGAAATAGGCCTGTTGCAATAAAATATAATCGAACACACCCGCATCTTGGTCTCATAGCATAATATGTAATATTCTTTAGTGTCTCGATAGGTATTCAGCAACTGCTAGTTAAGTTGTTTCCTGCAGTAAAAATGATATTTGCCAGTTGACAGTATTTTATGAAATATCGTTTTTGTTTGTGATGTACCTGTAGTTCAGTCTTAATATGTATGTTTTATATTGTGGCATACAGAGTTTTCCTGAAAATATACGTTGAATTTTTGGAAAAAGAAAAATTGGAACCTTAATCAGCACATTTTGTGTTCGTAAATAAGTGTTGTAATAAAAGCTGTAGTTTCAGTATGATAATCCGCTACCAGTACTTAAGAAAAACGTGAATCAGTATTTCACCAAATCGACAAACTGAATGAATCTAGTAACTATGACTGAGTTATTGATGAATAATAATCCAGAGAAGGAGTGGGAGAAGTTACGTAGCAACGACGCTACTACTGAACGGAGCAGTTACAAATTCTACCGTAATATCATCGCTTTATCCTACTGGAATCTTCTTGAGCAAAATACTCGGGAGAATATAGTAATCAGGAAGCACAAACTCGTTTTGTACGGGTTGGAATATAAGAACGCTTTATATTCTAAGTATGCTATAGAGCAGAAGGGAACGAATAGGCCGCCGTTACAGAAAGCGGGAATTAATGAGCTGAAGTGACACGAAGGAAGAATTTCTAGTCACATCAGTATAGGGTGAGTAACAAAAAATCAAATAGGAGCAACACAGAAGTAGGACTAAAATTCAATAGTAAAAAAGAAATACAGATGAAGAACTACGAACAGCGCGGTGTGCGCGTTATAGTAGCCTAGAGAGAGACAAATCCAAGCCTCCCAAAATGGTACAAGTATATGTGCCTACTAGTTCTTAAATAACGTGTGATAAGCTGAAAAAATATTCACTTCATTGAGAAAGACGAGAATTTAATTTTTCCGAAGGGTTGTAGGCAGCAGAAAGGATGCAAAATAAATAGACTGGCATGGGCAGTGTGAAAAGAATGGCTAGTGTGTTGGTAGAATACGAGTCACAGGAAACAATCCATTTAAAAATCAGAGCATAATTTTGTATACATGGAAGAGACCTGGACCAGAGGAAAGTTTCAGATGTACTGTATAATTGAAAGGCGGGGATTTTGATATAAGGTATTAAACTGTAGAATATTTCCAATCGCATACGCTCGCTCTGTCTAGCATTATTTGTTACGAAATGTAGACTAAATCTGAAGAAATAGCAAAATGGTAGGAAATTAACGAGACAGGACTTGGGTAAGTGGAGACAACTACATGTTGTTTATAGTTTTAAAGCGAGCTTAGGTAACAACCGACTGCAAGAGGCTGCACGGCAGAGCAATTGCTTGGCAAAAGGATAAGAGGCGGTAGAAATAACACGAGGTATTAAGTTTAATGAAGCAAGCGAACACAGACAACTGAAAAATGAGGCTTTCAGAAAATCCAAAATGCCAAATCAGAAATGATTAGAGGAGAAATGCAAAGGTAAAGAAGGATGCATGACCACTGGAAAGATAAATGATGCTCATTGGAAATATTTGGAGACAGTAAGATATCTGTATGAATATCATTATTTCAGATGGTAAGCCTGTACCAAGTGAAAAAGGATTGGCTGAAAGTTGGGAGGAATTTTTAGAAGAGCAATCTGAGGAAAGAAAAACTTGTTGGCAACATTTAGCTGTGAGGAGAAAGTGGATGACGACGAGAGCGGGTATGGGATTCTGCGAAAAGAACTAGAAACAGGAGTGAAGATTTAATAGTAGACTATGATTCCACAGAATTATTACGTTCATAACTGTTCCATATCATATGTAGGATGTATGGAGTATACTTCAAGAGGAATGGTGTAACTCCATAACTAAAGAGGGTAAGTGATGAGAGGTATATTAGTGAACCATCAGTTTAAAGGCAATAGTCACAAATTACTATCGCTAATTAATTGCTAAAAAATAGAACGCTTAGCAGAAAACAGGCTGCAGATCCTAAAGTTGAAGGACGTGGAAAAGAGGAAGCAATTAAGAATCGCATGAGTGGGATGTAGCCTAGCTCAAGTTGTCCAAAATATTCGTAGAGAAAAGAGTAAAGGAAACCAAGGAGGAAACTCCAGAGAGAAGAACTTTAATAAAATTATAAGGTTCGTAGATGTCAGAGCTGTCAGACGACTTCAAAGATCAGATGCACGCAATGGTAGCATCTTGAAAAGTACGTTGAACACCAGTAAAAGTGAAAAAGTGTTAGGGAAATGTAATCCCGTAAACTCAGATGTACTCAGTTAATTAGAAAGGCCAAAAGCCGTAGGACGCATTTCTCTGAAAAACAGAACGTTCATAATACCCATACATGTTATATATATATATATATATATATATATATATATATATATATATATATATATATATAATCTCTGTGGAGGTAAGAAACATCTCTGTTCCAAAGGGGTGAGGGTGGCGGTGGGGATGAAAAAGCAATGGAGCCTATGACGCACGAATACTCATAATTCAGCCATATAGTATTTGAATGTAAGGGAACTTAGCGGCTTGCGACAAACTTGACACATAATTTCAAACCTTTGCAAAACTTTTTATTGCTGACAACACCCACAAAACGATGAAATCAAAAAAGTTTGTAGCTTACTACATTTTCGCTGTTCATGCAGTGAAACTACCACATCGGACATGGCATTTTAATTCATTATCTCTTTATCGTAAGCTATATTCGTAACACACTTTCGCGGACAGCACTCGCATACACCACTGAATAAACCAGCAAAATTATATCAATGTACGACACATAGTTCAGGAAATACGGCGTTATAAACAACGAGAGCATGAGAAACTGCATCACCGTACGTGATGCATAAATTTATTACTTCTTTCCTATTGTCTCTATTCGCAACACATTTACGGCGGGTGTCCACGTATAGCACTGAATGTACCCAAAAAATTATATCACGCTACGACACACACTTAAGGAGATATGACACATATATTTAATATATTTCGCAATATATGCGCACGTGTCCCACCTGTATCTATATCACGTTTAACGTATAACTGAATTATGCTTTGCTACGTACATCAGGCGTTCTTGATCTCCACATGATATCCCTCTCTTAATTGCTGTCATTGCTATGTAAGTATGTACTTCGATGTTCGTGGAGCTATGGTAGGTATTAAGCTGTAGCTGGAGCAGTTATCTATGAAGTTTTCCAATTATGAAAGTTTATTTCATAATGACATTACTTGACACTGGTACTGACAGTTGCGACAGGGACGTTACACCGTTACAGGCTACTTGTCTCTCTGGTATTCTGTAGGCCATATCTTTGTTCTTACAAGATATATTATGCTTATATTATTCGTATTTATGTAGTTCTACGCTCACATGTAATTCAATAATACTGTTTTTGAAATTGCTTACGCCATGTTTATGACAATTTTTCGATGTTTTATTCTCAAACATATGCTTTCCAGTGGCTGTTTTTACTTTCATAATAACATGATGTCCGACATCATTCTAGATTTTGTTCCCACTCATCACGTGTTTAGGAGGATAAATTCAATAAAGCTTGTGTTTCAAAGCTATCTGTTCGTTTAGAATTTAGTGTTTTCTTATTTTCCAATTCTCTTAAGAAATTTTATTTTGTGGTGCAGATTGTTCAGAGTATCACGTACTTGTTGGACGTCTTCATTATTTCCGTACACTAACTTCTGCGTGTCCTCAGCATACCTATAATAGTATGCGATTCTGGAGATTAATGTGTTTGTGATGCTAAAGAATTTCTCTCCTAAATTATTTCAGAAAATACCTACTTTTAATCCTGCGATGCTGCATATCATGGATACACCAGCTTTTTGAGCATAAAATTTACCATAGAACTAAACATAATTTTCTTTCAGTATTAAATTTAATAATTCAACGATCTCACTGACGCATGTTATGCTATTTTTTCTGTAAAATAATAGTTTATCTTACATTATGGGTATTTTTTCGTCAATTGGAAAGTTTGTATAGAGATATGTGATATCAAACGAGACAAATTTGTCGTGTTTTGGAATTTGGGTGTCTTTTATTTTTTTACTAGTAATCTAGAATTTTTGTTGTGTATTGTTGAATAAAATTGTGTAGTTTCCTTAGAATGTTGTGCAGTATTTTGCTAAGCAAATACGTGGTACTATTTATGCTATCCATGACTGGATGGATAGATTCAAACTTTTTTTCTTTAATTTTCGGGCGTCCACGTAATTTAGATGTTCTAGAATTTATTACCAAACATGTCCCGTTTTCGTAGTCCGATAGAATAGTATTAGACGGCCTAATGATTTTCTTTGTTTGTGCTGCATATTTGTTTGCGGATTTCTAACGATTTGTGTGTTATCACTTCGTTTTAGTATGTCTAAACCATCACCTTACTCCCTCTTTATTGTTATCGCTTTATTTGCTATTAGTTTATCATTAATTTGGCTTAATATCACATAGTCTTTGTTCTGGATTTTGTAATGATGCCTGCTTTCTTTATCAATTGCTGTGGCTATCCTAAGTAACAAACCTGCCATTGGGAAAAGACACCATTCAAAAAGAGATACAATTCCTACAATGCGTTGCATAACGAAAAGATTTTGATCCTTAAATTGTCACACACCTATACGACAAACGTACGAAGCGTGTAGAAACCACTATATACATATCCCGCAACATATCTACGAACGATATCTCACAGAATTAATGCACTTCTAAAATACACTAATATAAAATTTGCTATCTTCGAACACTACTAAAATTCGGACGAACAGAATCAACCAAATATTCCAATCCAGGCATATATTGAGAGAGAATATCTGATAAATTCCATACAGGTCAAACTGGACAAAATTTCAATATTGGATACCGAGAAGACATTAGAGAGAGCGACAGTAACCCATTAGCCTTTTTCTTCCACTTAAAGACAGAACAATACAAAGTGGACGACATAGAACAGGCTGTCGATGCATTGCAAAAAAAGGACCACTAATGGTTATATGAATATTCTTGAAGAGACCGAAAAATAATCACACACACAAAATCACACTGAAGAAATTATAAGCTCACAGATAATTTGAAACATGAACATGATAGAAAATTTTATTGAAATTATCCTCCCAAACATGAGATGAATGGAAGAACAAAATAAAGAAACATGTCGGAGATCATGTTACCATAAAAGTAAAAATAACCACCGTAAAGAATACATTTGAGAACAAAAAACATAGAGAAATTGTCATAAACTTCACGCAATAAAACGCTATCTGTGACATTAAAATCCAAAAACAGTATGATTAAGTTATTACGTATGAGAGCAGAACCACATAAACACTTATCATATAAGCAGTAATATATCTACTACAAAAAACATATGACCTACAGAATACCGTGGAAACAACTAGCCTGTAACCATAACATTGCTGATTCAACTGTCAATACACGTGTCAAGTATCGTCATTGTGAAATAAGCTTTCATGATTAGAAAACTTTAGAAATAACTGCTCCAGTTACAGCATAATATCGACTACAGCTCCACCAACATCAAAGAAGCAAACTTATACAGAAGTGACAGCAATTAAGACAGCGATATCGTCGCGACATCAAGAACACTTCGTGTATGTAGCAAAGCATATTCTGTAATACGTTAAATTATCTACTTAAAAGTGTGAAATATTGTATCCAGCTGCACATTTCCACAGATACTGACGATCGCAGTCAGTATTGTAATAAAAAATAAAATCGAACATTCAGCGTGTTTGTCTCATAGCATAATATATAATGTTCTTACGTGACATGTACGGCGCAGCGGTCACAGATAGTACGAAACTAAAGAAAATGCTTGAAAATGCCTAAAAATGTGTAAATAATAAGATGTTGGACGTTAAAGATTCTCATTCCCATAATTCTAAAGGTGCTGAGGAAGGTAGAATGAGACAGCTTGCAGCCCACATTTGAGTCAGTCTTTTAATGAACAGGAACATATTCGCTATTTTTGGAGAAGCATTTTTTCTCTGGTTCCCTTCTCTTTCATGCCACAGCAGGCCGCGGCATTCACTTGAAAGTACTTCAGAGGCAGCAAAATTTTGATAGTTTACTTATGCGAAATTCATATAATACAAAACTACCTAATTTTACACTAAGGACTGGATTTCGAATGCGTAAAAATGTTGCAGGTTCTTCAGTACAATTGCAAAATGTCGTTCCCAGAAACCTTCTTGCTATAACGGACTCACTTTACAGCATATTTCTCCGTGCTACGTCACTTTATGAACTACGTTTTCGCTTCAACCTTGCGTATTTTACGTGTTCAAGCAGGGCAACTTTGAATCTCTGTATCTTTGAAACAGATAAGAATATCAAGAAAATTTATAAGATACTCCAAGGAATACGAGGTCTGTTCAAAAAATTACCGGACATTCATAATTTCACGCCAGTGGTGTATTGGAGAGAAATGCGATTTGCATCCTTGCACAAATCTGTGTTTAATGTATAACTGCTGGAAGTTTTATTGGTGTATGTCTGTTAGTTATCGTTCAGTGCCGTATTGAGAAGAACGTCGTGTCACACAGTTTCCGAATTTCAACATGGCAGAGCTAGAGGAGCAACGCGTCTGCATTACGTTTTGCGTGAAACTGAAGAAAAACCTTTACAGAAACAAACCAAATGATACAGTAAACCTATGGTGATGAGAGCTTAATCCTTACTCTACGTTACGAATGGTTCGAATGGTTTAAAAATGGTCGGAGGGAAGTTAAAGATGACGGTCGTTCAGGACGTCCTTCGACTTCTACCGATGACGCTCATGTCAGTAATGTCAACGAAACTGTACATGCTAATCAAGAGTGACTGTCCAAGATATTACAGAAGAATGTAACTATTTCAGCTGTCTCGCGTCATGAAATCCTTTCGCATCATATCGGAATGCCTCGCAATCTGTGAAAAGCTTTTGGATCACGGTAATGAAATGTTCCTTAAGAGAATCACAGTTTGTGATGAGAACGTGGGTCTACTGTTATTATATTGAGACCAAAGTTCGATCTTCACAATGGGCCAGGACAGGTTCTCCAAGACCAAAAACAGTTCGTCAGGTCAAGTCAAATGCCAAAGTCATGCTGACAGTTTTGTTTGACTTTGGAGGATTAGTTCATCATGAATTCGCGTTACTGGGATAAACTGTTAATCGATGGTACTATCGCAACTTGTTGCGACGCCTTCGAGAAAACGTGAGGAGGAAATGGCCTGAAATGTGGCTGTCTCATCCTCCGTACTCTCCAGACCGGGCCCCTGTGACCTTATTTTATTTTCGAAGCTGAAAACCGCGTTGAAAAGACGAAGATTTTCAACGATAGACAAGATAAAAGAATATCAGACGGCGCTTCGACGACCCAGCAAGACCGCTTCCGGAAGTAGAAATGACGTTGGGAGCGGTGTATCAATTGTGGAGGAGAGTATGTCGAACGAGACCGTGTACGATAAGCAAAAGGTAAGCGTAAAGAATTTTGTGGACAAAGTTCCGGAATTTGTTGACCTCATTAATCATAAAAATTACCGACAGATGTGCTCCATTTGCCTATTTGGCTATGCTGGATAAAGCTTGAAATATTCAAAACCGAACTGTAGTATAGAATTGTACGGTAAGACGATCTTTCTGTTGGGTATGCAACTGGTCTCTAGCCCAAGGGTTATCCAACACATTTGACCCTATCTTGCTTTCACCAACAGAGCCCGAGGTATGAGTCCGGGAATTGGACTGCGTTTTGGAACAGATTACGTAGCGCGTACTGTCACACTGGTAACGATACAATGTATCTGAACCCCTCCATTATCTCTTCCGTAAGGTTATTTTTCCCCATTAGCCTTGTGAGTGGTATGGTGTGGCCCGACATGTCTGCCTGTCCTGTGCCAGCTCCTTCTGCTCAGAGTAGCATTTGTACCCAGGGCCTTTAGCTATTAGTTGGATATATTTCAATCTCTTTCTTCCTCTTCAGTTTTTGAGGTCTATAGCGACCTCTTGTATCAAGAAACTTGTTTCCTGATGCCTTAAACACATGCCCGATAATCCTGTCCCTTCTTTTTCAGTGTTTTCCACATGTTACTCTACTCGCCGATTCCGCGGAGAGCCTCTTCGTTATTTACCGTATCACACCGCCTAATTTTAAGCATTCCATCCCAAAACCTTCGATTCTCTTCCTCTCCAATCTCTACACAGTCTATAATTCACTACCATACAATGCTGTGCTGCAAACACACAATCTCAGAACCGTCTTTTCAAGTTAAGGTTAATGTTTCATACTAGTGGACTTCTTTCACTCAGCATTTCGCTCTCTGCCTGTGCTAGTTGGATTTTAGTGTCCTGTATGGTTCATCCATCATACCGGGTGATCAAAAAGTCAGTATAAACTTGAAAACTGAATAAACCACGGAATAATGTGGATAGAGAAGTACAAATTGACACACGTGGTTGGAATGACATGGGGTTTTATTAGAAACAAAAAAATACAAAAGTTCAGAAAATGTCCGACAGATGACGCTTCATCTGATCAGAATAGCGCTAATTAGCATAACAAAGTAAGACAAAGCAAAGATGACGTTTTTTACACGAAATGCTCAATATGTCCACCATCATTCCTCACTAATAGCTGTAGTCGAGGAATAATGTTGTGAACAGCACTGTAAACCATGTCCGGAGTTATGGTGAGGCATTGGCGTCGGATGTTGTCTTTCAGCATCCCTAGAGATGTCGGTCGATCATGACAGACTTGTGACTTCAGGTAACCCCAAAGCCAATAATCGCACGGACTGAAGTCTGGGGACCTGGGAGGCCAAGCATAACGAAAGTGGCGGCTGAGCACACGATCATGACCAAATGACGCGCGCAATGGATCTTTCACGCTTCTAGCAAAATGAGGTGAAGCGCCATCCTGCATTTCGGTTCTAATAAAACCCCATGTCATTCCAAGCATGTGTGTCAATTTTTACCTCTCTATCTACATTATTTCGTGATTTATTCAGTTTTCAAATTTATACTAACTTTTTGATCACCCTGTATATCATATTGCTTTCACGGTAGAAATATTCCCTCATTTATTTCGTAGTCACATATTACTATGGAAAGTTTTTCACTAGTCTCATTTCCACAACTTCTCATTACTTTTCTCTGCTGACCCTCAGACCATACGCTGTACTCGTTAGACTGGTAATTCTGTTCAGCAGTTTCACTAATTCTTCTTGATTTGCTCTGAGAACATAAATGTCATCAGCTAACCTTATCATTGATATCTTTCCACCACGCATTTTAATCCCACTCGCGAAATTATTTTCGTCGATGCTTGTTCAATGTATCCGAGGGCGTGATGAAAAGTAATGTCTCGATACTTTTGTGTAAAAATTGTCACGGTTTCTTAAACAAAACAAACTTCTTCAACATTCTACGTCTGTGTTCTTCATGTGTACATATACACTAAGGGCCAATAAATTGCTACACCACGAAGATGACGTGCTACAGACGCGAAATTTAAGCGACAGGAAGAAGATGCTGTGATATGCAAATGATTAGCTTCTCAAAGCATTCACACAAGGTTGGCGCCGATGGTGACACCTACAACGTGCTGACATGAGGAAAGTTAGATTTCTCATACACAAACAGCGTTGCCTGGTGAAACGTTGTTGTGATGCCTCGTGTAAGGAGGAGAAATACGTACCATCGATTCCGGTGTATCGTATCGCGACATTGCTGCTCGCGTTGGTCGAGATCCAATGACTGTTAGTAGAATATGGAATCGGGGGGTTCGGGAGGGTAGTATGGAACGCCGTGCTGGATCCCAACGGCCTCGTATCACTAGCAGTCGAGAAGACAGGCATCTTATCCGCATGGCTGTAACGGATCGTGCAGCCACGTCTCGATCTCTGAGTCAACAGATAGGGACGTTTGATAGACAACAACCATCTGCACGAACAGTTCGACGACGTTTGCAGCGGCATGGACTATCAGCTCGGAGACCATGGCTGCGGTTACCCATGGCGCTGCATCACATACAGGAGCGCCTGCGGTGTTGTACTCAGCGACGAACCTGGGTGCACGAATGGCAAATTGTAATTTTTTCTGATGAATCCAAGTACTGTTTACAGCATCATGATGGTCGCATCCGTGTTTGGCGGCATCGCGGTGAACGCACATTGGAAGCGTGTATTCGTCATCGCCATACTGGCGTATCACCCGGCGTGAAGGTATGGGGTGCTATTGGTTACACGTCTCGCTCACCTCTTGTTCGCATTGACTGCACTTTGAACAGTGGACGTTACATTTCAGATGTGTTACATCCCGTGGCTCTACCCTTCATTCGATCCCTGCGAAACTCTACATTTCAGCAGGATAATGCGCGATCGCATATTGCAGTTCCTGTACGGGCCTTTCTGGATAAAGAAAATGTACGACTGCTGCCGTGGCCAGCACATTCTCCAGATCTCTCACCAACTGAAAACGTGTGGTCAATAGTGGCCGAGCAACTGGCTCGTCACAATACGCCAGTCACTACTCTTGATGAACTGTGGTATCGTGTTGAAGCTGCGTGGGCAGCTGTACCTGTACACGCCATCCAAGCTCTGTTTGACTCAATGCCCAGGCGTATCAAGGACGTTATTATGGCCATAGGTGGTTGCTCTGGGTAACGATTTTTCAGGATCTATGCACCCAAATTGCGTGAAAATGTAATCACATGTCAGTTGTAGTATAATATATTTGTCTAATGAATACCCGTTTATCATCTGCATTTCTTCTTAGTGTAGCAATTTTAAGGGCCGCTACTGTATGTTACTCAGTACAATCACCCTGCCGACTGACACATTTGTCCCAAAGAGAGACTAGTTTGTTAATACCGTCACTGCAAAATGTTTTACTTTTTCACAGGACCCAACTCACCTCTGCTTGAACTGCTTCCTCACTATCAAAGTTAAGTTCACGAAGTTGTTCCTTAAGTTTCGGAAACAGCTGAAAATCACATCGAGCCAAATAGCGTCTTTGTGGAGGATACTCGATGACAGCGAACACAATGTGCAGGAATGTTGGGGACGTCGCAGCACTCATGTGTGGTCTGGCATTGTTATGCTGAAGGAGGAGGTGCTCTACATGGGGACAAAGTTCTATGTTGATAGAGACGCAATTGGAGTACGCCGTTTCTCACGCACCTACATACGTACGTCACACACCACCACGTTACAAGCGACAACTCCGAAACCTCGCCTGCCGCGGTGGCCGTGCGGCCGTGCGGTTCTAGGCGCTGCAGTCCGGAACCGCGGGACTGCTACGATCGCAGGTTCGAATCCTGCCTCGGGCATGGATGTGTGTGATGTCCTTAGGTTAGTTAGGTTTAAATAGTTCTAAGTTCTAGGGGACTGATGACCTAAGATGTTAAGTCCCATAGTGCTCAGAGCCATTTAAACCATTTGAACCGAACCCTCTAGCGGCAGGAGCTGTAACTTGCGTTATCGAAGCGGAAAATTGACCGAGTAATACGTATGACATGTAATACCCCAACCGATATTGGTAACGGAATAAAAAGTTCGGAGGCGCTACATTTCAGCACACCCACGTAGACTTAATAATAGGAGCAAAAAACAGCAACCATGAATTACACTGACCATCCAATACTGTTTGTATTCCTGGAGCGTATGAAATGTCAGTGCAGTAATTCCGGTGGCAGTCTGAGCTAACAACTGTAAACGACAGACATGAATTCGATAAGTCAGTTGTGAGCAGGCTGTGTTAAGTAAGGAACGTGCGACTGTAGCGTGGCAAGGTTGTTAAGTCTCTAATCCGAATAGAGCAACAACTCTAAATCAAGTGTTCAAGACATCCTCCAGAATACTCTGAATGGAAAAAAAACGTGTGCAAAGTTTGATCTGCACACCTTGGGTGCCGAACAAAAGCAGTGACGCTTGGAAGCCTGCCGCGACTTGACTGAAATGCAAAGCATGGACAAATGTTTTCTGAAAAAAATCGTCCCGGGTGACAAGATTCGTTGTTATCAATACGAGCTTGCCATAAAACTACGAAGTGTCATATTGAGATGAAGGTCAACGTTTTGACGACATAACTGACATGCAACCCAACGTGACGTGCGAGTTAAGCACTATCCCAAAGAGTGACATTTCTGACAGTTTCACGTGGTTGCATGAATGTTCTCTGCTTTGGTTCGTGTGCGGGAAGCATCAAGCCATCATCTTAATTTTTCTCTATTTCTTTACTAGTCCTACCTGGAAAATTTTTAGAGATTCGATGTTGGATCTCTACATCTACATCATACTCAGCAAGCCACCTAATGGTGTGTGACGGAGGGTACTTTCGGTACTAACATCTGATCCCTCCAACCCTGTTCCACTCGCAAACAGTGCATGGGAAGAATGATTGTCGGTAAGGCTCTGTAGTGGCTCTAATTTCTCGAATTTTCTCCACGTGGTCAATACACGAGATGTAGGGGGAAGTAATATGTTGTCTGATTCCTCCTGAACAATGCTGTACCGAAATTTCAATACTAAATCTCTCCGTGATATACAACGTCTCTCTTGTAACGTCTGCCAGTGGAGTTTGGGTTACTATCTGAAATGGTACCCAGGCAGATGAACAATACTCAAGAATCGGGGGAACAAGCGCCTTATTAGCCACTTCTTTCGTGGATGAGTTACATTTCCTTAAGATTCTTCCGATGAATCTGAGTCTGGTTGAGCCGTGGAAAAAATCGCTGTTTTGAAGAGCGCGCCGCAGCGCGTACTGTGAAGCAGTCGCCATCCGATTCTGGTGGTGGTGCCGCTGTGGCAATCGCAGCTTTGGTGTCTCCCTCTGGTGGGAAAAGGGGAAAGGTTGCCTGTTCACGTGCATTTAAGGGGCACTATGAGCTCGCTAGTGGGTCAGTTGGTCAGCCGGGTCAATGTGGGGCAGTCAGTGTCTGTCTGTCGTCCGGAGTGCTAGTATGGGTTAGGCCGCCGGTCCGCTCGAGTTTGTTCGGCCAATGGTTATTGGCGGTTGGATCGATCGGTTGGTCGGTAGCGCACTGGCACACAAGATGACTTGTCCGTTTTGAGCGACGGCGCATGTGAGGTCGCCACGTGAGTCCAGTGGGCCGCGCCATATGGCGAGGGGTAGTGGCTTCGAGGCCGACACGAGAGCAACAGGAGTCAACCCAAGACATCGGTCTGGCCGGCGCGAGCTGCGACGCCGTGAGACGGGAGATCGGCGCGGCTTCCTGCGTCTGTTGAAGCGGCTGGCAGCGGACGGTTCGGGAGAGCGTTTTGGGGTGCTGCGCCAGGTCTTCGCCAGACATCGCAGTTTATTAGAAGTTAAGTGATTCGTGATATGTTGTTTCATTTACTTGTAAAATTCTACTTGTTTTCCTTGGTCAGTCTCTCGTCCCCAGCTTGCTTGTCTGACTCTCGTCCGCATTTGTTAGGCAGTTAGTGTCTGTCTGTCTGTCTGTCTGTCGGTCTGCCGTACGTTAAGAGCTGGCTCAGTCATGTTTGTCGGATTCGGTGTTAACGAATTTATTGCTTGAAGTGTAACGGCCGAATTCCTGAAATATGTTTTTATCTTGCCTATCATCTTGAGAGGCGGTATATATGTAATGCAGAGCATGTTTTTATATTTTATGTAAGACTGCATTTAATGGGTTTTTTATTTAAATGGTCATTTTAGTATATAAAGTTGCCACCCTTCCACAGTAAGAGTTTTTTTTATATAAAGTTGCACCTTCGGTGGCAAGTTTTTTTTTATGTTAGTGTTTTGTACCATTTCCATCCCTCCTGCGGGGGTGCATAGTTTGTATGCTTGTGTAAATTGTTAAAGCTTTTAGTTTAAAGTAATCTGGTGTGTTGCAGATTTGCACCAGTGTAGTCTTTCAGAGGTTGTTGTGAGCGGTCGTGACTACGGCCGTGTGAAAAGGGAGCGGCAAGGTTCTCAGCCCGAAAGCTCATACTGTCAAAATTGGCTCTTTCTGCCTCTGAATAAATTGTAACTTGATATTTAGAAGGTGCTTTCTGATTATAATTTTAAATATGTTTTTTTTAAAAAAAGAAGCTTTTAGGAATAAAATTTCCATTTGTTGAAAGAAATTTAATTTGCTTTCATCAGTTACTGGCAACTACTTCCACGCTCACATAGTGTGATTAAATGTGTTAATGTCCTTGATGAATCGCTAGTAAATAAAGTAATTTCTTAAGAAAAGGTAATTTCTTAAGAAAAGGATTTGAAGGCAAATTCACGGTTCACTAGTGTCTGCTTTTCCCACTATCTGTTTTATATGGTCATTCCACTTAAGGTCGCTCTGGATAGTTACGTCTAGATATTTTCTGGCAGACGCTGTCTGCAGCTGTTTGTCATCAATGAGTAGGTGTACAGTAGTGCATTTCTTTTCCTATGTATGCGCAATATGTTACATTTACATACGTTCAGGGTCAACTGCCAGAGCCTGCACCATTCATCAGTTCTCTGCAGGTCGTTCTGCAAATTATTACTATCTTCTGGCGTTCCTACTTTGGTATAAACAACTGCATTTCCTGTCTTATTGTTCCCTGTCGGTTCTTGTACATATTGTACATTCCTCGTCCTTCCCTACTGATTACCACCATTTCCCTGAGTGTTTAGAGCATATTGCACTATTTTACGTCATCTAACGCTTCTTTGGTTCTGTCTTATCATATGAAGGTGTGCCGAATTTTCGTAAGTCTTCTAACATCAAACATAGAGTAAGTAATGCGTGCAGCGAGGGGTAGCCGTGCGGTCTAGGGGGCGCTTTGCCACTGTTCACGCGACTCCCCCCCGTCGGACTTCCGAGTCCTCCCTGCGGCATGGGTGTGTTTGTTGTCGCTAGTGTAAGTTAGTTAAAGTTAGATTAAGACGACCTTAGCAGTTTTGTCCCATAGGAACTTACCACATTTTTTTTCAAGTACTGCGTCTCTGGTGTCTTTCCTTTACCTTTCCTAAAGCCCAACAGAATTCCCAACAGATCTTGAGTTGAAGCTGAAGTTAAAATCTTCTGGGTTGTTAGGCCGCGTCGTATTCGACGTTTCAACCCCGCTGCTGGGATCTTCCTCAGGATCTTTTGGTGTCCACTACCGTTCTAGCAGTAGTGGACACCAAAAGATCCTGATAAGATCCCAGCAGAGGGGTCGAAACGTCGAACATTTTAGAAGAAACATGACGCGGTCTAACAACCCAGAAGATTTTAACTTCAGTGACAACGGCCACGAAAGCCTGCACACTTACATAGATCTTGAGTTTTCTTTCCACAGGTTAGCAACATTAGTACCCTGGAACCTTGTGGAGAGGCTATATAACTCCGCCATCTCCGGCACCCGCGCTGCTACAGCGCTGGGGCGCCATTTCTTCCCCGGGTCGCCAGCGATTCGTGGGAAACCACCGACTGCTGGCGACAGCCGCTCTTCTCTTAAGCGATGGATGGACAGCTCGCTCACAAGATAGGACAGCCAAAACAGGCGGGGCAGCTGGGGCGCGGCGCCCCTGCGCTTCTGCTACGATTCCTCTTTTTATTTCTGACGCAGAGTTAGCGCGGAGGGACATGGCTAAAAAAGAGGGGAGGAGGATGAGAGATGAAAAAAAAAAGCTGCGGCTGTCAATCGTCGAACAGTTCGGCGTGAAATATTTAGCCGGGACCGACGTAACCGTTTTTGCGCGTAAACGCCTTCCGCCCGGCGGCCTGTCAATGATCCCGGACAGCTGTCTCGTTGAGTGTGAAATGGTTTTAGCCGAAACGATGTAGCCGGTCGACCCTGCGGCTTCCGTTATTCAGCCGAGCCGTCTGTCCCGCGTCGTGCACCGCTGTAATCGTATTTCACGCAGACGCTTGTTTCCATACGTAGCCACTGCGTTAACTATTAAACGTTCCGCGAAACTCAGGTCGAAAGCATTAGAGAGTCAATCGCGAACCAAAAGGTCACTGCGTTTGCAGTTCTCCCCACCTTTTGGAGACATTAATGAAATGTGAGTGTACATACAACAATGAAATGTTTAAAGCCTTTAAAACTTCCTGCGAGGGCCCAAGGAATTAAAAATCTATTTTGAAATGTTCAAGATATGGGTAATCTGCTATCACCCAGATTTACGTCTAAAACTTCAAAATCTATTTTCACATGTTCAAGATAGAATATCTGTTATTTTCGCGTCATGATCATTTCCCGAGGAGTACGTAGAATATGAAATACTCCGTCAGTCCAAAGAGTTTTAGAGTGAATTAATAAAAATGAAGAAACGTGAAAATAGTGATTTTATGCTTCAATGGTTCCACATAGCCTCCTACTTGAATAAAATGCACAGAACGTTTATACAACCATGTGAGAGTGTTAGAAAAGCCTTCATTTGAGATGTTGTTCAACTCGCTCGTCACATTGGCTTCAGTATGTATTGTTGACAGCGGTTTTTTTTTTTAGAGAAAATAACTGTCGACGTTTTGGATTTCAGTATTTGCAAGAGGCGTCCATGCATTGTTAGTTCTCTTCGTGGATCAAGGTTTGTGTGACGAACACCGCCCACACTTTTCTTTTCTTCAAAACATTCGGGAGAATGTCTTGATTTAGAGATGCTGGTCCACTGCGATATGTGGCAGAACTACGTTGACCGAGCGAGGTGGCGCAGTGGTTAGCACACTGGACTCGCATTCGGGAGGACGACGGTTCTATCCCGTCTCCGGCCATCCTGATTTAGGATTTCCGTGATTTCCCTAAATCGTTTCAGGCAAATGCCGGGATGGTTCCTTTGAAAGGGCACGGCCGATTTCCTTCCCAATCCTTCCCTAACCCGAGCTTGCGCTCCGTCTCTAATGACCTCGTTGTCGACCGGACGTTAAACACTAACCACCACCACCAGAACTACGTTGACACCCAATAACCTCATATCCTCTACTTGCCACTGCCTGCTCACACCTTCTGGTCGAAAACACATCTGTTGTTTACAGTTGTTAGTTCACGTTGCCACTGTACGTACTGCCCTGACCTCTCTTATACGCCAGGAATAAAGCCAGTCTCTGAAATTTTTGGACGGACGCTGTGTGTCTCCCAAGTCTTCTCGGAACATACTTGCCACGAATTTCAACACTAATCGTCTCCGTGATGTACAGCACTTTTCTAACAGCGTCTACCATTAGAATTTGATGGGCGGTTCCGAGAAGCTTTTGAGCTACCTTAACGTTCCCGTGGCGAAACGTACCGCCTGTCGTTGGATCTTCCCCACGCCTTGAGTTAACACAGACTGAATACCATATTTTAAGAATCCGTCTTACCTTTTGTTAACAATTCCTTTCGTGGATGAATCACTCTTCCTCAAATTTCTCCCAACGAATCTCAGTGCGGCATTTTCTTTTCTTACTATTTGTTTGGTAATGTCATTTCGCGTTAGATCATATGGATGTTTCCGCCTACGTATTTACGCTAGTGGGGAGACCGGGACACATTTATATGGATTTACTTTCGGAAGTTTTTAAATTTGTTTGTTAGATTTATCGTGTTTAAATTTGTTTAATCTTATACCTTGGTTATTAATGTATGACTCCGTATATGTACTTGTAACTCAACATCATATTTCAGCATGCAAAATAATATTATACCTGCTCACGTAGAGGACATCAACTTGCCCCTGGTGTGGTGCAGGTTTATATACTTACGTGGGTACTTTTACGTATGTAATCAACCACAATAATGAGGGAACTAAACACAACCTTACTTTCACCAAGTAACATGGAAAAGTACGAAAATTTTAGTGACAGTTAACAAAATATCTGGCGAACTTCCACCTGTTCGTGTAACATGGCCTGCACAGAAATTTGAATGTTAATTAGAGACCTATTCATCATCATTGTCCGAGTGGCAATTTATACACCCAAAAAATAATGGGTTTCCTGTGGCACAATCGCCTTGAGCCCATCTGTTACATCTATTCCTGCGAATCCGTTTTTCATTTCATTTTGATTGGTTGCATCGACCGTTACAAAAAGTAAATACAGAGTCAATTTTCATCCCCTTCATCAGACACTTATTGAGAAAGGAAGAAGAACTGGATGGGATATTCGTTGAGGCGTGAGTGCTTCCTAGCAGGCGCTATGGAAGGACCAGCTTTTGAAAGGAGATTTAGAGGAAGGAGGACACGCAAGGTGGCATACGACATAACGGGAAGCCGAAATTAAGCGGACCTTGTGTCGTTTATGCCGCATTGCGCCCCGCTTTTATTCCTACTTTATATTTTAGGCTGCGGTACATATAGCGAAGCTGCATAACTAGCCGGTAGTCGGTAGCTGACCTCACACCACGCGGAGCCAGGTGGTCACGTGGTGTGGCAACACGAAACATTCGAGAGTCTTCTTACGCTAGAGTGGTGGGAGGGTGACCGTTCGGACGGGGTGCCAAGCCGCATATCCTTTACAATTTGCTTTCGCAGATTACTATTAAATCCTGGTGTTCTTGCTTCTACTGAGAACAATTATTTAATAATTTCAACAACTTCAATAATTTTTATGAGAAAAGTTAGACGTTTTAATTAAGGTGAACTTTTATTAGATATTGAGGTGGACCAGCCAGAAGCGAGCACGAAGAGACAGGAGCGAAACGGTGGTTAAGCGTCTGAAGGAGTAGCGATCGTGACTGAAAGATGTAAAGACGTGTGTTGGAAGTGACAGGACACTGACATTCAAATGTTTCTTGTGATATTACGGGAAAATATATAAAGTAAATGTTAAAGTATATTGCTCAAGGTGATACTGTTACTCACGGTATTTAGGAAATATTTCAAGTTTCAAAATTTGCTTTTACTGGCTCTGTGCGTCTGTAGGCTGTTCACGGCAAATTTGGAGAGGATTTTGTGACATCTGAAGTCGGTGTCCGTTCCTGTATTTCGGCCGAGTCATAATTTAGAATTTAATTTGGCACCACTGTTCTTCCTTGCACCGTTCAGTATAGGAGCAACGAAATGGTGGCCTGCTGAGAAGAAGAATCCAATGAAGACATCAGTATCTACAAACGGCATCCACGACACGTCTATAGAAGACGCCAGGTGAGCTAAAACACCTCCAGATAATTAGTGAAGATACAGGGCGCAAAAGAAGAACATTTCTAGGGATTTTAATATCATAGCGTCCGTGTTATCTTCGTGTAACCAAAACGGTGAAATTCTGTGCCGGCTGACGTAATCTGTAGAAGCGGATATCTGCATACCAATTTTCGGCAGTATCTGGTAGACACTGGGCATATGCCTTGAAACCGCCGTTTTGCTGATAAAAAGTCTTAATAATATGTAGTGCACATCGTTTTCCATTGCTTATTTTCACTTCGCTATTTTTTCACCGTGTTTGTGTTATAACCTGAAGAGGAAGACAAAAGACAGAAGTGCTTGGACAGCACGTAAAAACCTGCCTATGGTCAGAATTCTAATGATGACCTGAGCAGTAATCCTATCCACATTTTTGCTTGTTTGCACTTTTAGCAATTTCTTGCCCTTAACAATCCTTGCTCTCATAGACCTAATTCATTATGTACAAACACCGTATTTTAGGTATTTGTACCGTTCATCTTTCTATGCCTTCCTTCTTCTAGATTTTGTTTCCAACTGCTGTTGTCTTGAATTTTCCTTAAGGGCTTATCAGAACGGCCAAGCTAATTAGTATGCAAATGCTCCCCGACACAACTGGGTAGTGGCCATCGTCATACTTGAATTCGTTTCGGAACAACAGTTGTAGCTTTCAGGCTTTTAGTCAATACAAATGTACCCTGTAAAGTAGATTAATCTCCTGTAACCGAGTGTATATTTATCTATTCCCAGTTCTAAAAGATATGATTCCTTGGAGCTTCGATATTTGAATACCAAAATTTACTTATCTTGCAAAAGAACACAAATATGGTCCTCACGCTAAGACGTTTACTTATATGGTGTCATGAAATTTATGAGAGCCCTCGATAGACATAAGTACTAATCTTCCAATGTCGGTAGCATTGTAGCAAGAATAGTCCCCGAGAAAAGTGTTCTGAGTTAACGTCCCCTGTGTGTAAATGTGCCGAAGTCTCCCTACTGTTTCCAAAATTTATTCGCCAGTGTCGTGTAATAGAACAGCAGTGGATTTGTTTAACTATTTATGTGCACTATGTTACATTTATTTACGCTCAGGTTAAACTACCAGCCCATTCATCAATCACATGCCATCTGACTTTTCCTGCATTTCACTACAGGCTTCTTGCATTGTAAGCTTCCTATATACAACAGCTTCTTCTAGCGATACCTAACAGACACTAGAACTTCACCCATTGTTACTGTAAACACAAGGATAATAACAATAACCTCGTAACATTCGTATCAGACACTTTCGTACTCTTATGAACTACTGCGATAAAGACGAACTCCCGCCAGCAACTAACACCAAGCATTCTGCATTAATTTCTGAGATCTAAGTCACATGAACAATAAATAGTGTTTCAGGGTTTCCAGCATATACACGCTACAGTAAATACAATACTGTTTGTTCAAACTGCAACACTTTTGTGTTGTGGCAGCTCCCCTTCGAACCGACTTCATAACCTGTGTCAAGGTGTGCAAGTTAGTTGCCTATGGAATCCTGCTGCCACTGCTGGGATATCGTTGACGCAGCATGACGTAAGGGTTCTGTCCATACCGTGGTGACCTGAATTACCTCATGCTGTCGCCAATAGCTGCGCCGCTTTAGTCGTCTACGCCAGCCGTCGTCAAAATGGCGCACCTCCTTGTGGGTAGGGGAGGGGCACACAGGTTAATAGAGGGGAGGGGGAGGGGGGCACCGGCTATCGCTGAAATATTTACATTTCATATCAAGTAAAGCATTCCGGTGAACAAATATTGCTTGCCTCAGATTCTCATTCCCATGAACCAAGTTCCCCCAACGTTAATTTGCTGCCTTATTTCGTAAGAACTGACCAGTAGATCCTGTCAGCAGGAAAGGCGAGAACCTGTCACCCATCACCCTGATGTTTAGTTGCTTACCAAATATTTACCAACCACTCAATGTGACCGCTATTTCCTTGCAAGCTGACTGCAATAGTAGATTGTTAATCAGAGACGTTGTGATTGTCCACTCGATTTCCGCTAGACTTCAGCAGTCAATTCAAAGGTTGTAGATTTCCTTTAAGTTCAGTTATAATGCGCCTTCAGTGGAAGTAATAAACCGGATTTAAAATAAAATTATACAAGTTCCGCCATTCCCATGGATAAGTGGCACATTCGCAGTGGTGACAAGAGATACCATGGTAGAGGTTTCACCGAGTGTGTTTTCTTCTTAGAAAGTACACAATTTCAATAAAGTTTCGAATTTAAACAAAGTACATTCTTCTTGCTAGCATTCCTCAGCTCTTATCAGCAACGTTGGTTCTAAACGCAGAACCTAAGTGCGTAAATATCAAGGTGATTCCCTGGCACCAGGCTTTGCCAGCATTCTTTTGAATAACGAGAAAGACCACAGATTTTTATTTTTATTTTAGCCAACGATAATTTAAATGTAAAGAGGCACCTTCAGACAAAATACCCAGACCATTTGTGTAAACCCACTGAATTTTTCTTAGCGTCATGAGCAACAATTAAAAGTAAACGTCATATTCCTCAATAAATAGGTATCAGTTCCTACGAAATCCCTACAAGCATTCAAGACATCCTATCTAACTGCAAAATCCAAATCACCTTGTATAATAGGCGAGAAATTATTTCTTCCCGCATCCGTCAAAACGCATGGATAAAGGTTTGGTGAGAGTCTGATGATACCACGGTCTTCGTATTGATGCAGTAGCCTCTGAAATGAAAAATTAATTGCTACCATGCCCTCATGATAGCCCAAAATTCGCCCTGCAACTTGATGACAGCACCGATATGGGAACTCTTTCCCAGCTTCTTGTTTTTGTACGCTACTATTATGAAAATGAAATGCACAAGGACTTTATACCTTATAAAGCTGTGGAAGGGAGGTCTACAGGCAAAAATATTTTCTTTCTTATGAATTCTCATTTTGTAGACAACAGTGTGTCATGGACAAACTGCGGTGGGACATGTATCGACTTAACGGCAGCGTTTACTAGAAATGAAAAGGAGTTTCGAGTAGCGTGTGCTGTTTTTTGTTCTGCAAAATTCACACATAGCATGATGCACTGCGTGGCACTGGTTTATAAAGTAATACAGTCAGAATTCAACACAGTGCTGCAAGATGCAGTGAGGGTTGTAAATTTTCTGAATACATGGGCTTTAAACAGTAGGCTATTTTCCTTTGTTTGAGAGAAGATGGGCTCTAATCATGACTTGCCTCTATTGAACAGGTAGGTACGTTCGTTGTCTCGCTGTAAAATTCTTCGTCGCGATTTGGATCTGAAGGATGAACCTCGTCTTTTCCTACTGAAAAGTCCGGCACTAGCTGTCAGTGAAAAATAGCTTCTAATATGGTAATACCTGGCCGAAGTTTTTGAGAAAAAACGTATCATTTTAATAGTGAAATAGTAACGTCGTCTTTCTAAGCGAGATGGTGCTTGCGTTTAAGAGAAGATTTCGACATTGAAAAACACAATCTGCATGATACTATTTTGTCTGAATGATTTCACGGAGAAAAATTAGTTGGATGTAAGCAGAATTAGTAGAATGAGCCTAGTACCTCTCGAAAAACTTTGTCAATAATTAGAGGATAAATTACTGAGCCTTAATCTGTTTGTGACTGGATCCACATCCCTTTCGTTACTGTCATAACAGACGACTAATCAGAGTCTTGTCGACAGTAGAACATGAGCGCTAATAGAAATCTCAAGTGATAGAACATTTAGAAATGAATTTAAATCGAAATCTCTTGAAAATTTCTGGGTACAGACACGGGATGATTATACCAATCTAGCAAGAAGGGCAATGAGTGTGCTACAACCCTACACACCAACTCACTTGTGTCAGTCAACATTTCTCGCAACGGCATTGATCAATACGAAATTGCAGCTGGAAGGGGATCTTCTAGTTGCTGTTTCACACATAAGACCAAGAATGGAGATGATTTCTTCACAAATTCAAGCATACACAGTACACTAAATGTGCAAATGTCAGAAAATTTGCGAAATTTGAACCGTGTCCATTTTTTTCTCTAGCTTGTTTCCTTTTTGGATGATGAGCTTAAGTATAATAGTTTTTAAATTGGCATTTGAATATTGATTACTTCACTATTGTCAGTTGTACATCGTCTTATTTCCAATACGAAAACATTCATAATGAATTAGGAGCAATATAGATGTAAACAGTAGTAAGTGTTAAATTTCACCGCCTTTGAATAATACAAACGTATGATAATTTTACAACTTATCGTTATTGTGCCAAGTCTGAGAACTGCTGATAGAGCAAAGGAAGGTAGGAGGCCGAGCAAAATAAACTATTTCAGAAGGGGAGAGCCAAAGAAAAAGTTTCAACAGAACCCCTAGTCTCCATTACCAAAAGTGAGTGCCAGTCACAACAAAACAGAGTCAAGCACCCATAATTAACTTGTTGCTTGGCCTTGCAGCATCTTTCTACAATAGCTGCCGACGGGGGAATCTCTCCCCCCCCCCCCCTTCCTCACACCCTGTCGATAGGGGAATGTGGGGCAGTCATCTTCGTCTAGAGGGCGAATTTTCCCAACGTGTACAAACTCTAGGCATTGATATAAGACAAGATATGGAACAAAAAAAAGTTCTAATGAACTTACACCCGCAAATGCATGGTTTACACGCTAGAAACCATTTATTCCATCGCACCTTGTTACGGAGACTGCGGCCGGCCGTTGTGGCCGTGCGGTTCTAGGCGCTTCAGTCTGGAACCGCGCGACCGCTACGGTCGCAGGTTCGAATCTTGCCTCGGGCATGGATGTGTGTGATGTCCTTAGGTTAGTTGGGTATAAGCAGTTCCAAGTTCTAGGGAACTGATGCCCTCAGATGTTAAGTCCCATTTTACAGAGACTGCGGTTTAATACGCGCTGTACCATGCAGTCACAATTACAGTTTGCATGGTTTACTCCTTGATCGTGGTACTGTTCCTCATACGACATGCCCTAGCGCTCTCTCTTGCCATAGTAAATGGTAATGTTGTGTCCGATTCACTTCTCTTCTGAGTCACCTTGTAGTGGATGTGATACAGCGTTGTACACAATGATTCCGTATTCGAATCGAGAGCTTGTCGACATGGTGTTTACTTACGGAAAGGCAAATGCCAACGGGCGACGGGCAGCAAGGTTATATCATGAGACCTCAAATGGCTCAAATGGCTCTGAGCACTATGGGACATCTGAGGTCATCAGTCCCCTAGAACTTAGAACTAGTTAAACCTAACTAACCTAAGGACACCACACACATCCATGCCCGAGGCAGGATTCGAACCTGCGACCGTAGCATGAGACCTATCTCCGCCGACAACCACCACAGCATTCAGTTTCTGCATCATCGTTTCGGCGTTAGTCTGAGACAGGGTCGTTTCAGGAAGTAGGAAATCATGCAGGACGTATCAGAAATGTTCGGACACCAGACTAAGAGGAAAATGTGATTAACACTGTGGAAGCTGACTGTCGTGTCAGTACCAGGCAGTTGGCCCGCCGGCACAGAGTAAGCCAGATGACCATGTGGAACACTCTCCATGACAATTATTAGTAGTCTTGTCACTTATGGTGTGCAGGGCTTACTAGCGACAGACTTTGCATAAGAGGAACAGTGGTTTCTTCAACAGGCAATCACGATTCCGGGATTTGTGGAATCGATTCTATTCACAGATGAGCCCACTTTTAAGCGGAGTGGTGTCTTTAACTTTCGTAACAGTCATCTGTGGGATAGTATACAGAACCCCGGTATGTTTACAGCCAATCATCAGCATCGGTGTAGCCGGAATACGTGGGCCGGGATAATTGGCGATTGTATTTTGGGACCAGTGCTGTGCGGCGTCATTATTCGTAAGGGTAAAATTGAGAACACCACCACAGGACACCGATGGACCATGCAAAATAACTTGTGCGCCTACATAGTTGTCGGTATTAGTAAAAATATTATCGATGGCTTTATACACTGTAGGGAGGGAACGCCTTCTTCTCCTATAGTAAAGTGGCATCTTCTGTGTGAGCGGTCCAATGCTGTTGCTCGAGCGACTGCACTTCGGAACTCTCGGCGTTTCTTGTGGGTGACTTTGCCTCCCATGCGGAAGGAAGTGCTATTGATTTGCAGAGTTGTGTGGCTGTCGTGGTCAACGGATAGTACGTTGGGGTCCAGTTGCATTGCCTGCTCATTCACTGGATCTCAAGCCGTACCATTTCTGGTTATGGGGCCATCTCAGAAGCACACGGTGGAAAAAATCACCCTGAATATCTAAACGGTTCACCCACTGTCTTCCGGTATAGAAGTTGCTACTAGACGTGATGCTCTCAGAGCTCGAGTTACGGCCATCGAAAGGGAGTAAACTCTAGAGTGACTTCAACCAGTCTTTGGGCGTCTAAAGGAGTCGTGGGTTCGCGACTTGCACTCTTGTGCACAGCTTAACTGAGCCCTTGTGGGAGCGGCCGGTTGTTCTACACCCACGTCTGCGACCTGCCAGGAGCAGGAGCCCCATGTCCTACTTGCATGAGCTAGGTCAAGGGCGCCGCTACATTGCTGAGGCACCTTGGGTAGAACCGAGAGCGCTGTTGCTGAGGGTGGCCCTGCCGCCTAGGGTCAACGCAGGTCTCTGAGTTACGGCCAACAGTGTTTGTACGAAAGAATCACTTAATGAAGAATATAATAATTAATGGAGCATTTCTGAACCCACAACCACTGAGGTACAGGTAGTACAGAGCCGATATCCTGCAAACTAACCTGAAACATCCATGCTAATAAATAATAGTGGCAGAACCCCGATGCGGATAACATTCAAAATACAGAATCAGATGTAAACAATTACAGGAATGGCGGTTAGTATGGAACTGCGTGTAGTGTGGACGACATGGTGTTCGTGCAGAACAGCGGATGCATCCATTCTTTGCAACAAAGTGCAAACATCACTTCGCCGTTTGCTGGGACTTTAACGATGTACCGTACGTGTTGAGATTGTGTCACAAGTGCTGAAGGGTTTAATTTTCGGAATAGATTTACATAGTAAACGTTAAAAGGTATGTTTATCATACTAATATTAATATTAAACGAGTCTAACGAAGATTTATTGTAATATTGAAATTCCGCTCACTCAAGGCGGTTCCTGTTTTCTCCATGTTTTAATGTTCACTGTCAGTCCGGTACAATGGGGCATGCCAAAGTCGAGTGGTAGGGGTCATCCAAGTAGTTTTTATTTTGTTTATAGGACACTATATCACAATTGAAGAAGCGTACTGGTGAGGATCGAGGAAAATGGTCCAAGTATATGATAAAATAAGCTGTTTCAAGCGTCCTGAAGGGCGAAATGACCGGGAGAGCTGCTGTCGATCGTTTTAATATTACTATAACCATTGCAGGAAGTTAGCAGACACTTATGACACCTCATATGAGGCTTTTCAAACCAACATTTCACGAAAATTGGGAAGAAATGCCTGTGGCACACATGAGAGATTTAGATCCCTGATTAAGTTTAAATGATTGGTTTTCGATTTGGCAGAAAATTTGAAACTTCCTCGCCGCTTTAAGAGAGAAAAGAATTGTAATGTCTTACACGTACCATCAGTACACAAGTTTTATGCGTTTTGTCACATTCAGTCAACTACAATTTCAAAAATTGTTTAACCAATTTTTTTTACAGAATGATATTAATTTGCTTGTGAACTGCAAAATCACATTTTTAATTTAAAAAATTATATCCTCTTGTATGCCCCATACTACACGACACTTAACTTCTTTAAAAAAAATCTTTTCTTGCTGCGTGTCGCTTTGGTTACAAATCGGTCCGCGCACGACACTGCACGGTAGCAATGTGTTCCAAAAAGCTGCGCACAGAAACGTGATTTTTCAAGCGGTCTTATCTCGGGTTCTATTGATTACAGAAGTAAAGGGTCAAGCGTTTCGGATAGTTCTTTAACTAGCAGCCGGCCTGAGTGGCCATGCGGTTCTAGGCGCTGCAGTCTGGAACCGAGAGACCGCTACGGTGGCAGGTTCGAATCCTGCCTCGGGCATGGATGTGTGTGATGTCCTTAGGTTAGTTAGGTTTAATTAGTTCTAGGCGACTGATGACCTCAGAAGTTAAGTCCCATAGTGCTCAGAGCCATTTAACTAGAGACAACTTGTATACCAGTAGGAAGAACGGGCATGCGGTAGTTGTCCTACAATACAGTATCACAATTAAACGTTACACCCTTTCTCCAGCCGAGCAAAATTGAGTAAATCTATTGGTTCTTTTGCGTTAGGTGTGATACCGGGTGGGCCTTAGACTGATTATGAAAGCACCATTTATTCATGGGTAATTTCTGAGGAAACACCAAAGAAACCGTGATTTTTGCTTAGGGAAAGTAACGTTTGTGGGGATGGCCAATTCTATGATTCCTATTCACGGAAGATCGTCGAAATTTTTATCGTATATTTTTAAGATGATGACCTCATGGAACCTCGCATCTTTTATCGTTTCAGTATTACCGTACTTATTCAGAAACCCGTAAAAACCGGTTTTTAGCCATTTTCTCACTCTGGGCCATAACGATCCAAGTCACTAACCGTAGAAAATGGCTCTAATTCCATCTGTACATTCTTTAGATGTTAATCTAGAAACACCACTTTCTCTTTTTCGTGTATCTGTTTTATTGTCAAGATACTCGAGAAAAACGATGAATTTTAGGTACGAAAAGTATTTGTTATTCATGGAAAAGTCGAATATTTTGTCATTTAGTCTTCAGATGATGTTCTGGGGTATCCTTGATGATGTGTCGGCAGCTGGGCCAACACCTTGTAGCTCGAGATGGCTGAAAATGCACGCTAGACTAACGCAGACGGGCGTCAAGTACTGGAACAGGCTACGTAATTAATGCTATGAAGAAAAGTACGTAGCTGGATTAATACTTATCTTTAATCAATCATTGTGGTACATCGCTCTTAACGATACACAGGAGACTTTAATTACAATCACTGTAAGGCTAATGGCGCCTTGCTAGTTCGTAGCCATTAACTTAGCTGAAGGCTATTCTGTCTCTCGGCTAATGAGAGAGAAAGGCTTCGTACATCTAGTCGCTAGCTAGGTCGTCCGTACAACTGGGACGAGTGCTCTATCGTATATCGAGACCTGCCTTGTGGTGGCGCTAGGTCTGCGATCACACAGTGGCGACACGCGGGTCCGACATGTACTAAATGGACCGCGGCCGATTTAAACTACCACCTAGCAAGTGTGGTGTCTGGCGGTGACACCACATTCCTCCCCCGCAAATCGGCGAACGGTCGTGAGATAAGGCTTCCGCCCGCCGTGGGGAGGACCCCATGTTGACGTATGCGATGAGGTGGGGAGCCTAACAACAGGCGAGGCTGTGCCACCCGCACCCGGCCATTCGGTCCGAGGGGAGCTAGGAAACGCCTGAAAACCTAGTCCAGGGTGCACGTCAACATGCGGTGTATGCGCCCGTAAAGAGACAGGAGGGGCCGAAGGGTCGACCTCCATTGCGTCGGGGCAGCCGACGCGCGATGACATCATGTGGTCCGGAGCGGGCGGGAGTTCCATGGCGGAGGACAGCTGGTCACGGGAAGCGAGCGGCGGTGCGTGACCCTGGGAGGCGCTTGGCGGCTGCAGCGAAGCGTCGAATGCGGGCTGCGCCGGCGGGAGAACAGGCGGCGGCGGCGGCGGCGGTGGCGGCGGCTGCTGCGGCGGCGCGTCGCCATGGGGCAAAATGGAAGGCATCGTCGGTAACACCTGGGGATGAGGCGAGCCAGTAGATGGATCCCCAGGGCGCTGACCGGACGGCACCGTCGCTGAAAGCAGACGGGGAGCGGCAGAACCCGTGCGACGACAGAGGCGCAGCTGATTGAGATGCCGACGCACCTCACCAGAGGCCCCCAAAACCAAATACATCGCGCGGCCGAGGCAGCGAAGAATGCGCCCTGCGAGCCAACGCCGTGTACCGCGATAGTTGCGATAAAATACAACGTCGCCTGGAGCAAAAGCAGGAGTCTGCCGCTGCACAGGAACCTGATGCGGCGGATGCAGCAAAGACATCAAGGTGCGATGAGGACGACCATGGAGCAACTCAGCCGGCGAGCGACCATCTCGGGGCTGAGAGCGATATGAAGACAAAAAGAGCAACAATGCGTCCTCCCGAGAATGCGACTCTTTCAATTTCAACATCTGTGACTTGAAAGTCCGGACCAATCGTTCAGCGGCACCGTTTGACTGAGGCGAAAACGGCGCGGATGTCGGATGTTGAATACCATTGGCCTGGCAGAATGACTGAAATTCTGCGGACATGAATTGTGGGCCATTGTCGGAAACAATAGTCTGCGGAAGACCTTCAATGCAAAAGATAGCAGACAACACTTGGATGGTGGCGGAGGACGTCGTGGAAGACATCCGGACAACAAAAGGAAAATTACTGAAGGCGTCGACCAGAACCAACCATCGAGCATTCCAGAATGGACCAGCAAAATCCATGTGCAAGCGTTGCCAAGGGGAAGTGGCTTTTGGCCATGCAAAGACTTTCCGCGGCGGTGCGGATTGTTGTTCGGCACACGCCATGCAAGAAGAACACATATTCGTAATCGCAGCATCGATTCCGAACCAAGTACAGTGCTGACGAGCAAGTTGTTTCGTTCGCACTATACCCCAATGTCCTTGGTGAAGAAGCCGTAAAACAGAGGACTGTAACGAACGTGGGACCACGACTCGGGACTGATCATTATCAGAACGCAACAACAAAACACCACGTCGAACAAAAAGTCTCTCCCTGTGAGCAAAAAATCGGCGAACCAACGGATCCTCGATCCGAGACTTTGACAAAGGCCATTGCGTAGCAACAAAACGCAAAACAGTAGCAAGGACAGGGTCAGCTGCTGTGGCTGTAGCTACACGACGAAAATCAATCGGAAACGATTCGACCACTTCATCGGTTTCCGAATCAATGAACATGCAAGCAAGTTCGGAAGAATCGAATGCTTTATCCTCAGCAACAGGCAAACGGGACAACGCATCAGCGTTGCCGTGCTTAGCAGTGGACCGATACAAGATATCGTAGCGGTACTGCGAGAGAAAAATAGACCAGCGAATGAATTTCTGCGCCGTACGTGGAGGTACAGGCTTGTTCGGATGAAAAAGCGATGTCAAAGGTTTGTGGTCTGTGATGATGGTGAAGTGACGACCATACAAGAAATCATGGAACTTAGTACCACCAAACACGAGAGCCAAAGCTTCTTTCTCTATCTGCGAGTAATTTCTTTGCGCAGACGAGAGCAATTTGGACGCAAAGGCAATAGGGCGATCATGGGAGCCAACTTTGTGCGCAAGGACAGCACCGATCCCGAAATCCGATGCATCTACCATCAACAAAAGGGGTTTCTGGGGATCGAAAGGCGTGAGGCAAGTATTAGAAAGCAACGCCGATTTCAACTGGCGAAAGGCGCGTTCGCATTCCGTCGTCCAGACGAACGGAACACCTTTACGGCGTAAGCGATGAAGCGGAGCTGAAATGGAAGAGGCATTGCGCATATATTTGTGATAATAATTAATTTTACCCAACACACTCTGTAGCTGTTTCACATTGCGAGGGGAAGGTAAATCTTGTATGGCACGGAGGTGCTCTGGACTCGGATGTATGCCTTGGGCATTGATGACATGGCCCAGGTATGGTAAGTCACGAGCAAAAAACACACATTTGTCCTTCCTCAAGCGAAGACCATTATGTCGCAAGACCTGAAATAACGTTCGTAGGTTCGCAAGATGATCTTCTTCTGTCTGTCCGGAGATCACTATATCGTCCAGATAGTTGGCTGCAGTAGGGACCGACGCACAAATAGTTTGTAAATATTGCTGAAACAATGCAGGGGCGGATGCACACCCGAACGGCAGTCTTTTGAACCTGTACAATCCAAGATGCGTGTTAACCACCAATACACGCTGGGATTCGTCGTCCACAGGAATTTTCAAGTACGCATCGGCTAGATCCAACTTCGAAAAATATTTTCCCGGGCACAGTTTAGCAAAAAGATCTTCCGGGCGGGGCAAAGGAAAAGTAGCAGTCACTAGTTGTGGATTCACTGTGGCCTTGAAGTCCACGCAAAGTCTCAATTTTCCGGAAGGTTTTGGCAAAATTACTAAGGGTGAGGCCCAGAGAGAAGCTTGCACACGTTCAATTACACCCTGTGAGTCTAGATCGCTTAATGTTCTTGCGACCTCATCACGCAATGCGTGGGGAACATTGCGCGCTCTGAAAAATTTCGGTTGCGCGTTTACTTTCAGTTCCAAATGTGCTGCATAGTTTTTAGCGCAACCTAAGCCCGGTGCAAAAATGTCTGCAAATTCGTCACATAAGCGAGAAACACTGTCTGAAGGCACAGTTTGATTCACTGATAGCACCTGATTTACAATAGACATGTTAAACAACTGAAATAAATCTAAACCAAACAAGTTCACTGCAGTAGAAGAACGAAGAACGTAAAACGACACAAGTTTTGTTTGTCCTTTATATGTTGAAAAAAGAGTGCACTGTCCTAACACAGGTATTGTCTGTCCTGAATAACTATGTAACTTAACATTTGCGGCACGCAATAACATTTGCGGCACGCAACGGAGGTGCGCCCAGTTGTTTGTATGTGTCGTGATTGAGCAATGAAACTGCAGCTCCGGTATCGAGCTGGAATGGTATCACTTTGCCTTCAAAGTCTAAGTCCACAAAAAGTTTATTGTCCTGCCGACGACAAGAGCGACCGTTTTGTGCAATTTGAATAGACACTGGTACAGAATCACTTGCTAATTGACGTGATTTCCGGCGATGTCGATGCACAGTTTTTGTGGGACGAACACAGTCACTGTTAGAGAAAGTGTCACTGGACGAAGTGGAATTAACGACATGAATGTCCATGGGCGACGGTCCACGATCCTGAGTGTCCTTGGTTCGATTCCGGCGCGAAGCAAAGGGCCTGGAATGACTGTGATTGTCTGATCGGAGCTTTTTCTGGCAAACACTTTGAACATGTCCTTTCCTATTGCAGAAAAAGCAAATAGCTTGGCGTGACGGGCAATGTTCACGCGAATGTCTAGTAGCACACCGCGGGCATGATTTCACTGCATTTGTGGGCTGGCGCGGCACACGTGGATTAGAGCGCGGCGGCAGCTGCGTTTGTTTGCGCGATGGCAGTTGACGGGGCCGCGCAGCTCGCCCAGCGGGCCGGTTAATGTTACACACGGCTGGCGAAGATGCAAAAGATTCCTGAGCACAGTCAAGTGTGTCCTGTCTATCCAATATGTCTATCACTTGTTGAAGGGAGGGATTAACAAGTTTCAAAATTTGCTCCCGTATGCGAACATCAGAAACGTTCTGTGCAATTGCATCACGCACCATTGTATCTGAATAAGAAAGACCACAGTCACAGTCAAAGGCACAGTCCCTAGTAAGTCCTTGCAATGTTGCTACCCACTCCCTATTAGTTTGACCGGCCGTACGTTTTGTACGAAAAAACGTATACCGTTTTGCAACCACATTAACTGTGTCTTTGAAGTAGGCATCTAAAGCAGACAAAATTTCCTCGTAGGACAGAGTTGCTACGTCGCGTCGGGGAAACAATTTCACTATCACACGGTAGGTGGACACTCCGACACAAGAAAGCAAAAACGGCTGCCGCTCATTACCTTGAATTCTGTAGGCGGCGAGGTGGAAGGCAAACTGGCGGGACCATTCCCGCCAAGTCTCGTGGGTTTCATCAAAACTTCGAAATGGGGGTGCAACGGCAGGTTGTGGCTGCGGTACCGGTGAATGGCTTGAATCGGCTTGAATGGCACGTTGACCCTGGACGAGCTGTCCAAGGGCATCCAATAACGCCTGCGTCTGCTGATTCTGCAAGCGATAAAATTCGGACAGTACATCTGGAGAATGTGGCGAAGCCATGACACAAATAAATTAGGGCAAAGTAAAACACAAGATCCTTTGTAGACTCGTCGCCATGTGATGTGTCGGCAGCTGGGCCAACACCTTGTAGCTCGAGATGGCTGAAAATGCACGCTAGACTAACGCAGACGGGCGTCAAGTACTGGAACAGGCTACGTAATTAATGCTATGAAGAAAAGTGCGTAGCTGGATTAATACTTATCTTTAATCAATCATTGTGGTACATCGCTCTTGACTATACACTGGAGACTTTAATTACAATCACTGTAAGGCTAATGGCGCCTTGCTAGTTCGTAGCCATTAACTTAGCTGAAGGCTATTCTGTCTCTCGGCTAATGAGAGAGAAAGGCTTCGTACATCTAGTCGCTAGCTAGGTCGTCCGTACAACTGGGACGAGTGCTCTATCGTATATCGAGACCTGCCTTGTGGTGGCGCTAGGTCTGCGATCACACAGTGGCGACACGCGGGTCCGACATGTACTAAATGGACCGCGGCCGATTTAAACTACCACCTAGCAAGTGTGGTGTCTGGCGGTGACACCACACTTGAACCTTTCTTTGATATCAATGCAGAGATCCAGAGGTTCAAAGTTATCTTACCTAATCACGTAAAATATGTACGTAATATACGATCCCAGGCGTAAATGTAGTTCTAACTGTCGTGGTCAACGCATGGCAAGTGTTCTAGGGTAATCACAAGGGTTCCGAGGTCACTTTAAGATGGTTTCAGTCAGTATTTTTCACCAATAACAACTAATGAAGCGCTATCTCTGTATAATGGGCACTTCATGCCTATACAAGTATGCCCCAATTGGCGTGGTAGTGACAGAAAAATGGGCTAAGAGGAGTCTTAAAATTTCTGAAAATTTCTGAAAATGACTGCCAAAAATGTGAAATTGGAAAGACTGCAAATTCAGTAAAATGTATTATTACTCCTTTGAGATGAAAATCATAAGTGGGACGTTTTTTATGAATTGCAATCTATGTGCAAAGTGTCCAGAAAAAATGTAAAGCAAACTGTTTTGTGAGAACCATACATTATACGTACTTATCTGTTGTTTACACGTGTCAAAATTTATAAATGTGTCGAAGTACACTCCTGGAAATGGAAAAAAGAACACATTGACACCGGTGTGTCAGACCCACCATACTTGCTCCGGACACTGCGAGAGGGCTGTACAAGCAATGATCACACGCACGGCACAGCGGACACACCAGGAACCGCGGTGTTGGCCGTCGAATGGCGCTACCTGCGCAGCATTTGTGCACCGCCGCCGTCAGTGTCAGCCAGTTTGCCGTGGCATACGGAGCTCCATCGCAGTCTTTAACACTGGTAGCATGCCGCGACAGCGTGGACGTGAACCGTATGTGCAGTTGACGGACTTTGAGCGAGGGCGGATAGTGGGCATGCGGGAGGCCGGGTGGACGTACCGCCGAATTGCTCAACACGTGGGGCGTGAGGTCTCCACAGTACATCGATGTTGTCGCTAGTGGTCGGCGGAAGGTGCACGTGCCCGTCGACCTGGGACCGGACCGCAACGACGCACGGATGCACGCCAAGACCGTAGGATCCTACGCAGTGCCGTAGGGGACCGCACCTCCACTTCCCAGCAAATTAGGGACACTGTTGCTCCTGGGGTATCGGCGAGGACCATTCGCAACCGTCTCCATGAAGCTGGGCTACGGTCCCGCACACCGTTAGGCCGTCTTCCGCTCACGCCCCAACATCGTGCAGCCCGCCTCCAGTGGTGTCACGACAGGCGTGAATGGAGGGACGAATGGAGACGTGTCGTCTTCAGCGATGAGAGTCGCTTCTGCCTTGGTGCCAATGATGGTCGTATGCGTGTTTGGCGCCGTGCAGATGAGCGCCACAATCAGGACTGCATACGATCGAGGCACACAGGGCCAACACCCGGCATCATGGTGTGGGGAGCGATCTCCTACACTGGCCGTACACCACTGGTGATCGTCGAGGGGACACTGAATAGTGCACGGTACATCCAAACCGTCATCGAACCCATCGTTCTAACATTCCTAGACCGGCAAGGGAACTTGCTGTTCCAACAGGACAATGCACGTCCGCATATATCCCGTGCCACCCAACGTGCTCTAGAAGGTGTAAGTCAACTACCTTGGCCAGCAAGATCTCCGGTTCTGTCCCCCATTGAGCATGTTTGCGACTGGATGAAGCGTCGTCTCACGCGGTCTGCACGTCCAGCACGAACGCTGGTCCAACTGAGGCGCCAGGTGGAAATGGCATGGCAAGCCGTTCCACAGGACTACATCCAGCATCTCTACGATCGTCTCCATGGGAGAATAGCAGCCTGCATTGCTGCGAAAGGTGGATATACACTGTACTAGTGCCGACATTGTGCATGCTCTGTTGCCTGTGTCTATGTGCCTGTGGTTCTGTCAGTGTGATCATGTGATGTATCTGACCCCAGGAATGTGTCAATAAAGTTTCCCCTTCCTGGGACAATGAATTCACGGTGTTCTTATTTCAATTTCCAGGGGTGTATATAAATAAACTTTAAAAACTTTACTGATCTATACAATTCGCTTTGTATGGGCATCACACCAAGCTCTAGCACGGAGAAAAAGGTATCCAGCGGAAAAATGCATACGTCGGCGCACAAATATGGCGGAAAAGTGGCAAACAGCTGCCTCAAATCCCGTTTTGCCTTCCCCCTGAAAAAATTTGGCATGCGACCATATTTATGCTTTTTGTGCTGAAAGAGAATAGTAGAGAGACAGTGACGGTGGAAGAGAGAGGACACATTGCCAGTGGGAGAGAAATAGAGAGGAAAGAGTATTGGTAGGAAATAGAAAGGGGCAATGAAAGAAAAAGAGAGATGGGTGAAGATTGTAGCAGTGGAAGCCAATGAGAGAGGAGATATTATATGCCACATTTTCGGTGAGGGAGGTGGAATGTGAATTGAAACAGCTGGTTCCCCACTTTTCTGTCAGTCTTTTAAAGAGAAGTATATTTGCCTTTGTGTGCCCCGACAAGACCATTTTCCGCTGGACTTTTTCTACCATTCACACACACACACACACACACACACACACACACACACACACACACACAAAATGTTCAAGGTTTTATGCTATTATATCTTATTTCAAAGCAGGAACAAAAGATTAGTACAAAATTTAGCATTAGCCGCCGCTCCCCCGTTACTATGGTTGGGCCCATCGTTACACGATTCACGACCCGCCTTCAGGGATTCAACTTCTCCGGTACTCTCCCCTGTAATCATTCGGGAAACCATCCCTAGACTGTGGCTGAGCCATTTATCCGAAATTTCGTTTCTTTCGCGAGCACCAGAACAGCAACGTACCCGTTAGTGTTTCTGTCAAGTTTCGAAAGTAGAAGAGACATGCCGGCGGAAGTCAGGCTGCGAGGGCAGGCCGTGGGTCTTATCTAGATAGCTAACCCGGTAAACGCGTTTGCCGCGACAGGCAGGGTCCTGGGCTGGATCCCACACCCGACGCACTTGGTTTCTTTCTGCCTGCCAAGTTTCGAGACATCGTCGACTCTGTTACTGAACGGAAGATTCAATCTGCATTACAGCATAGTTCTCTACAGACATTATGCGAGAGAAGTTCTGAAAGTTTTCCAAAGAGAAGATGGTATGAATCCACACCCGTTGCTGGTTCAACGACAGAAGAGGCGTGGTCAGAGGAGCAATGACCCACGCACAAAGCGCCAAAGAAGAGAAAGTAGAAGTAGACGACGTTACCGAGGTTATTTGAGTACACATCACGATGGCAGACGGTCCTGTACTGACAACGTAGTCGCCGATGGAAATGCGTGCTATTATCCATTATGAATGGACACGTGTGACTAGTGTGTCTGTCATCCACGAATGCCTACAGACCGTGTACGGTAAAAGAGGTCATTTCTCGTCGAATGGTTCGTCGCTGGTTTTGCATGTTCAGAGAAGGAAGGCAAAGTGGGAGGGTGAGGATGGAAGTGGACGTTCCTCCACATCCAGAAATCGAAATAATATTGCTAGAACAAAGGTGTGGTGCGAAAATATCTGTGGGGTGGGAGAAGTGGCAATTGACCCTGAATAAAGAGAAGTGTGAAGTTATTTATATGAGTACTGAAAGAAATCCGCTAAATTTCGATTACGCGATGAGTCACACAGATCTGAAGGCTGTAAATTCAGCTAAATACTCAAGGATTACAATTACAAATTACCTAAATCCGAACGAGCACACAGATAGTATTGTGAGTAGAGCAAACTAAAGACGGCGATTCACTGAGAGAACACTCAGAACGTGCAACAGATCTACTATAGAGACTGCTTACACTACACTTTTCCGTCCTATTCTGGAGTAGCCGGCCGCGGTGGTCTAGCGGTTCTGGCGCTGCAGTCCGGAACCGCGGGACTGCTACGGTCGCCGGTTCGAATCCTGCCTCGGGCATGGATGTGTGTGATGTCCTTAGGTTAGTTAGGTTTAAGTAGTTCTAAGATCTAGGGGACTGATGACCTGAGATGTTGAGTCCCATAGTGCTCAGAGCCATTTGAACCATTTATTCTGGAGTACTGCTGAGTGGTGCACGATCCGTATCAGGTGGGACTGACGGATGATATTGAAAAAGTTCAGAGAAGGACGGCTTGTTTTGTATTATCGGGAAATAGGTTAGATAGTGCCTCAGACATGACATGTGAAACTGGAGTGGCAATCATTAAAACAAAAGCGTTTTTCGTTGCGACGGGATCTTCTCATGAAATTTGAATCACCCGTTTTCTCCTCTGATTGCGAAAACACTGTGTTAGCACTCACCGACATGGGGAGAAATGATCATCATGGTAAAATAAGAGAAATCAGGGCTCTCACAGAAAAATTTGAGTGCTCGTTTTTCCCTCGCGCCGTTCGAGAGTGGAACGATAGAGAGACAGCTTGAAGGTGGTTCATTGAACCCTCTGCCAGGCACTTAATTGTGAATAGATGTAGAAATAGACATCGTGTTAACGGGCAGGCGCTAAACGGTGTCAGTCGTGGTGTCCACTCTGCGTATTGACTTCACTCTTGTCAATTATATGCTCCATGAGGCTTTGGATGCCGAGAAATCTGATATCAAGTCACAAGTGTGCAAGACTGGGAATCAGTCACGATCAAAGAGGGAAATGAGTTTCTGTACAGAATCATCACAGGCGATGAGACATGAGTGCACAACTTTGCCCGAGAATCCAAGGGCGCCTCAGTGATGTGGAAGCACCTCAGTTCACCCTGAGCATGGGACGTTTTGGCCACAGTGTTTTTGGAGGCGAAAGTTGTGATTCGCCTTGATTTCCTTCAGCAAGGGAGCATCAATGCGGCACGCGACTACAATATTCTCTCCAAACTCAGGTCCGCGATTCGATGAAAGAGACCAGGGCTCTATGAAGGTGGTGTGCTCTTTCACGACAATGCAAAACCACACACAGCCAGGCTCACATAGGATGAGGTTAGTCTCTTCGAATTGGAGAGATTGGACCGCACGACTTACAGCCCCTATCTTGCCCCCATCGGACTCAAAAAAAAAATGGCTCAAATGGCTCTGAGCACTATGGGACAACCTCTGAGGTCATCAGTCCCCTAACCTATGGACATCACACACATCCATGCCCGAGGCAGGATTCGAACCTGCTACCGCAGCGGTCGCTCGGTTCCAGACTGTAGCGCCTAGAACCACTCGGCCACTGCGGCAGACCCATCGGACTTCCACCTGCCTCTTACATTGAAACCGGGACTATCGGGCGTCACCTTCAAACCAAAGTGGAGGTGGGGCAGGTTGTGCGACAATTCTTCGCATCGCAGGGCACCGGGTTTTACCACAGTAGTTTCTCCAAACCGACTGCACGCTGCGACAGATGCTGGTGCAGACGATGTCAAAAAATAGTACATTTGTTTTTGGCCAGAAGTTTCCGTGTGAAAAACAATGACGAAACTTCCTTTGGGAATGTTTCCTTTATAATCAGTTGTTCAGCTTCCTTTCTTACTTTGCCTCCAGCTTTAACCAATTGCGCTGAAACGCTATCACCTACAACCGCCTTACTTTCCTCACATAAGTGCGTATCTAGGAGGACATACTACCAAGCACCGACTCGCATTCACTTCTAGTTGGGACATGACAGAGGTCACTGCGCATGTAGGCTTGGTAGTGATACGTCCATCGGTCTCCTGGTGAACGGTATATGATGTACCTGGACAGAGCAGTCTTCCTCTGTCTTCCTCTAACTGTTTCAACTGCGATTTATATTTCAGCTATTTTCGAATGGGGAGATCTGTACTGATAATAAAAGTATTGTATGCTCAAGTACCTTGTTAGGATCCGCAGTTCTTTTACCCTAAACTGTGGATATGTGAATGCTGTAAACCACTTTAAACCATCCGGTAAGCTGGAGGTCTGACAGCAGTCTTGCACCTTACATGAATTTTTGTCCTCCAAAGTCAGACCTCGTAATTCACAACCTATAAACTAAGAACGTAGAGGCTGACCGTGACCACACTTTAGTACGAAATAGCACGTCATATTGTTGATACAGTCCTTAGGTTAGTTTTTCGTCGTAATTACAAAAACAGAGCTTGTGGAAATATCTGCAGAATGTCTCCTCAACACTGTAAAGTCAAATGAAGTCGTGTTACAAGTCATTGTCTCATTTTGCATAGTGTTAAATATTAAACTACAGTTATTTTATCACATGTACGTTAATTGATCGTAACATTAAATCATTTTAACACGCTACATTTCTCAATATAACAAGCATTCAATTGTGTACTTTAAAATACTTTTTTAAGACACGCATTGGTAGCATCGCTGATTTTATACCGAACATTATTGAGGTCGTATTCCATACACAAAACAGGGGTCAGACCGTCAAAGACTCCAACGGATATAGCGTCCTAGAATAGCCTTCACATCGCTTTGTTGGAGCTTTCCTCAGGTAAGTTGTATGGTGTGTGTCAGTGTTCAGAAAATAAGCATTTCTACTGATGGATATTTAAGTTGGACTTTTAACTGCCCTGATAAAAAATGCCCTTTTACAAAGTGAATGAAGCCCTTAAAACGATAATTTTACTACGCAATGAGAGCTATAATTCGTTTCAGACACACATTCCGCGCGCAACGAATATTCTGTCATATATCCAATAGTTTATTGTTAATCATTAAGTTTCTCATTACATTATCCAGCATCCGGGATCCAGGCACGACATAAATGAAAGCAGTGAGTCAGCAATGAATTTATAGCTCTTGGTTGTTATGAGCTGGTAAAGTAACGTTGTTACAGAACATTTCAAGCATAACGCAGTAGCTGCTGCTCCGAATTTCACGAAGCAAATTTACCTGCCGTGATTTAAAAATAAATTACTTAATTGATAGAAAGCCTTGCTGGCTCGTGCAATGCATTCGACATGAAAAATGTTTATCATCGAACTAATGAACGAGATGAAGGCATAAGACCGTCTATCTTGCTATTTTTATGCAAGGATTAGTGCAGGTCTCATGGTTATTCGACACTTGCAGCATGAAAAACTGTAGCTCATTTAAACAAATTTCTGAAAGGAACGAAGTAGAAATAAAGATATGAGATTGTGTTTATCCTTGCAGTTATTAAAGGGTCTCAAGAATGCGAATGTTTTATGCAGAACAATAAGATTAATGTTACACGACGCACGTGACGCCTTTGGCACAGTCATACAAAGATGTGAAAAACGTATAAGATTGCAAACCCTTTTGGTGAATGAAATACCGGCTTTTTGAATTCGATCGTTAATCATACAGAGTAACTAAACGAAACGGAATCTGCTCTACATTAATCGTAACGACAAGCGCGACTTAACTATTCATTCAACTTCAGTGTTTAAGAGGATAGTCCTCCTTGAAAATTTCAAAAAATCGTTTTTTGTTGTTTTTTTGTTTTGTTTTTTGCTTACAACGTTCTCTGGTACACAGAACTGTGATGAGACTGGGCTTTACAGCTGTCAAATAATTATGAAACTTCATTTTAGTTGACCAAAGGAAAAAGGATGCCCGCATCTCGTGGTCGTGCGGTAGCGTTCTCGCTTCCCACGCCCGGGTTCCCGGGTTCGATTCCCGGCGGGGTCAGGGATATTCTCTGCCTCGTGATGGCTGGGTGTTGTGTGCTGTCTTTAGGTTAGTTAGGTTTAAGTAGTTCTAAGTTCTAGGGGACTTATGACCACAGCAGTTGGTTCAAATGGCTCTGAGCACTATGGGACTCATTTTTTTGACAAAGGATGGGGCCCCTCCACGCCCACACCAACGTGGTGACCAAACCAAAAGTTCTACTGTCACCTCCGTAAACATGTTAGTTTTTGAATCAGGCGTCACAGGATGCGGGCTGTGATGTTGTCCATGCGTCTGGGTAAGACTACTCATTAACATGGTCCATCAGGAGATAGAAGTGGTCGAAAACGATTCAAGGGTAGCGGTTGTAAGGGCAGAGGAAAAAAAAGTGCCAAGGCAAGAGCCAAGGGAAAAAAAACCTCTGCGACAGTGGGACGGGTAGTAAGGGCAGTAGCGGCTTGCTATCTGCGACAGTGCATGCAAGGTGTGGTTGTGTTAGTTCGAGGTATCGTGCATCGTTACCTTTGTCGTTGTTGGAGCTTGTTGCGGCGCTTGCTGCAGTTGCTGCGTCCCTGTAACAGTTCAAGGTCGTTGTGGATTAGTGGGCGATCGGTCATAGATCGGCTCACGGACTGTGTAGGGGGGTGTGTGTGGCTGGTTTGCGTGCTGTGTACAGTACGGTTTCCCTGCGGTTGCCTGTTTTTCGGCTAGTCGCACATCTGGGTTTCCAGTAATAACTGTGTTGCAGGGGCTCGCCAGTGCTGTCGTGTTAGCGTTCTATAGACCATAGATGTTCAGTTCCTAGCCAGCAATGTCTTTGGTCTGTTATGCTTCCATCTATGGTTGTGGTCGTAGTTACCCAGAGAAAGGATAAACGGGTTGCGCGAGTGTCTCGTGTTATTGTACAGTCGTGTGGAGAGTTTTTGGAATACCTGCAAGATAGTATATAACCGGTATTCCCGGTGAAGGTCCGCGATGCGTGTGTAGCGCGGAGCGTTGCTTATGATTTTGAGTACTTTGTTCTGTATGAGCTGCAGACGGCGCAGTCGAGTTGGCGCAGCGTATCCCCAGACAGGGGCTGCGTACGTCATCAGGGGTCTAATAAGTGTCATGTACATGGACCTAGACACCCTCCTGTTTAGTGTGCTACGCCTGTTAAGCATAGGGTAGAGTTGTTTGAGCCTCGCGTTAGCTTTGTTGGTCACGTGTTGAATGTGGTCCCCCCAGAGTAGTTTCCTGTCCAGCCAGACCCCGAGGTATTTGACCTTCTCGCGGAAACGTATTGGGCGTGTGTGTAGTGTTATTGGGTTGCAGTGCTGATGTTTGCGCAGTTGCTTCGGTCTTCTAGTGAACAGAACGGCCTCGCACTTGTCGACGTTTACTCTAACACGCCATTTCACCAGCCAAGGCTCCGCCGTTCTGAGTGCGGTCTGTAGTCGTGAGTTAATGTTAGACGGCTTCCAATCTTGCGCAAGGATGGCAGTGTCATCCGCGTAGATTGCTACCGTCGTGTTATGTGTAGCTGGGAGGTCGTTGATGTAGAGGTTAAACAGTAAGGGCCCTAGGATACTTCCTTGGGGTACTCCTGCCTGTATACCATGTCGTGTCGATTGTTTGCCCTGCACGTCAGTGTTGAAACTCCTGTCCGTGAGATATGAGTGTATGAGACGTACGAGCCCGTCGGGGAACCCTGCGTCGCTGAGTTTGCGTATTAGGCCGTTGTGCCATAGACGATCGAAAGCCTTTTCGATGTCCAGGAACACCGCCCCAGTTGCCTTGCTTGTGTTGTATCCGTGTGTTATGTATTCAACGACGCGGAGGAGTTGTTGTGTTGTTGAGTGGTGATTCCTGAAACCGAATTCCTCCGGTCTCAGGGTGTCGTTTGTGATGCAGTGCCTGGTGAGTCGTTTTAAAATTACCTTCTCAACGATCTTGCTGAGCGCGCTCAGCAGACTGATGGGTCGGTAATTTTGTGGGAGGGAGTGGTCTTTCCCCGGCTTCCTGAACATCAGGACCTTGGCCGTCTTCCAAAAGGCGGGGAAGTGTTGGTGTTTGAGTATGGCATTCGTAATGTGTGCTAGGTAGTCTACAGCTTTGTCCGTAAACTCCTGGAGGACACGGTTTTGAATGCCATCGTAACCAGGGGCCTTCCTAGCGGTGGTATGCATGATGGCCCATTTGATTTCTGCTGTACTAGCTTGTCGGATGTTGTTGCGCGCTGGTTGGGCCAAGATGCGTGTGACCTCCTGGTCCGTATCAAGTGTGAATGCTGGGTCTGAGGGACCCAGGTTCGGTGTGAATGACGCTGCGAGTGTGAGGGCCATCAGTTCCGCTTTTTCTTCCGCAGAATATGCTGGTCCGTCTGGCCCTTGTAACGTGGGGGTGTACAGTTTCTCCCTGGTGAAGTGTCGGGCTAGCTGCCACACGCCAGGCCGCGTGGTGTCCAGCCCTTCGAGTTTCTGGTCCCACTGTTTTGTCTTGACCGTTTGTATTTTTTTCCCGGATTATACCCTGGAGCCTGTTAATGTGCCGTTTGAAGTGCTGGCGCCTGGTACGCTGCCAGTGTCTCCTGAGGCGGTTCCTCATTGAGATTAGGCCCAGTATTTCCTGGGGCAGGACAGCACTGTGTTGTTGTGGCGTGCGGATTGGTATGGTGTTGGCTATTGCGTCCTGGACGGCGCCGGTGAGGGTTTCGACTGCCTCGTCAATTTGGGCTGTCTCGTTAATCGCGTGGGTTGGTGGGATGCGACTGTCAAGCGTTTCCTTGAACTGTGTCCAATTCGCGCGCCCGTAGTCTAACATCCTGCGTTGTTCCATGTTCTGCAGTGTTTCTTCAATGTACAGTATAACGGGTTGGTGATTTGAGGGCAGATCGTTTTCAACGGCAACGTTGAGTGTCGTTGTTATGCCCTTGATGAGGGCCATGTCTAACACGTCTGGCCTGTGTCCCCTCCGGTAGGGAATGTGCGTCGGTTCGGTCGGCGCTAGTGTGATGTAGTTTCATCCTAGTGCATGTTCGTATAGTTTCTTGCCGTTGGAGTTTCGTATTCGTGAGTTCCAGTCCGGGTGTTTTGCGTTAAGATCTCCAGCGGCTATTACGCGCGGTGATATGTTGAGTATTGTGCTGATGTCGCGTGTTTTGATGTTTTTAGGGCTGTTGTATACTGACACCAGTGTAGTGTAGGCTCCGTTGAACATGACCCTGACGGCGGTTGCCTCTAGTTTTCGAGTTCAGGGAGCACTATGTTTGTGTGTTCTATGTCTTTGTGTATGATGATGGCTGTTCCGCCGTGACCGGAGCCGTCCGGTCGGTCGGTACGATAGACGCAGTAGCCGGTGAAGTTTAGTTGGTTGCGTGGTTTGAGCTTAGTTTCGCTCAGCAGTGCGATAAGGATACCCTTACGCTCCATGAACGCGGCGAATTCCGCCCTTTTGTTATTGATCCCGTCTGCATTCCGGAACAGGATCTGTGTCAGTGTCTGGTTGTTTGCGATGGGGGCGGGGTGTGGTGTGTTATCCATGTATGTGTGTAAACAGTGTGGTGAACGCTGTTTGTATGGCAGCCCAGTACTGCCCGGGTTGGGCAGTCGTGAGCTGTGTGAAGAGTGTGGCGACGGCCGCCCAGATCTTGTGAAGGATCTGGGTGGTCGTGTGACGGGGGAATAGTGTTTCCAATAAACCCCCAGATGTTGTGTTGGCGTTGTGTGTGTCGGCCTGTGGCTCAGTTGTGGTGTTAGCGGCCGCTGGTGCGGGTGTTGACGTTATGGATGGGCTGGCGCTTGTGTTGTTGTTATGTGGAACATTTTGAGGTGCCTGTGTATTAGATGTGGTGGGGGGAGGAGTAGTGTGTGTGCTGGTGTTGCTGGCTTGCTGACTGTGTGTCTGTGTGGCATTGTTTTGTTGTCGCTGGGTATTCTGTTGTGGTGCGCGTGTGTTCCCGCTCCTGTTTCCACGTGTTCGCCTACGCCTTCTCTGGGTTTTTGGTTCTGGGGTTCCCTGTGTTAGTGTGTTTTCTTGTGTGTCATGTGTAGGTTCGCAGGCAGTGGCTACAGGGGGTGGGGTCGTGTTGTTTCTGGGGGCTGGTGTTGGTACCGGTGTGGGTGCAGTGTCGTGTGTTGGCTGAGACGATTGTGTTGCTGTCGCAGCGGTTGTGATAGGTGTGTATGCTGGGCGCAGAGGTTCCGCGGCCTGCACTGCTCCTCCAGGGCGTGTAGCCACGGCGAACGACACACCGTTCCTGACAGGGTTTGGTGCGGGCCTTGGTCGTGTTATGACGTTGGGTGGCTTCGACTGTTGGTTTTTGCGCCTCTGCGCCTCTCTCTATACATTGCAGCCCCTGTAGTTGGCCGCATGGGCTTGGCCACAGTTGGCGCAACGGCGTATGTTTTCGTGTATTAGTGTGCATGCGTTGGAAGCGTGGTTGCCAGCGTATCCGCGGCAACGGGGTGCCAGGCCGCAGCGGAGGCCCGAATGACCGAACCGCTGGCAGTTGTTACATTGTTGGGGGACTTGTGGCGGTTCGTAGGTTTCTACCCCTACGTCCATCCGCAGAAGGCTTTTTATCTGCAGAAGGCCGCGGGAGGCGGCCGTGTCGGCCATCTCGACCAGGTAGTGTGGTAGACGGTGGTGGGAGCGGAAGCCTGTCATCCTGGAAGCACTTTTGCAGTCGAATCCAAGGAAGTTAAGCGCCGCTTGTACTGTGTTGTTTGGGGTGTTGGGGTCCACTCCCTTTACCACGTACTGCTGTGTCCGTTCTTCGGCGGTCCTGTACGTATAGTGCTCGATTTCCTTTTCTTTGAGGAAGATGAGGAGATCTTTATATTCACTGTTAGTTGATACGTACAGTGAGGCCCTATCCCCAGAGTACTTCGTGTGTAGCGTGCAAGGTGAGTGCCTTTCCGCGAATGTTGTGTTGAGGACGCTGAGGTCCCCGTAGTTCTGGATTACGACTGGGGGAAAACCAGTCTTTTGTTGTGTGGGCGTAGCTGCGGTTGGTACTTGTGTGGTGTTGCTGACCGCAGGTCGGATCGTGTTTGTTGTTGTATTGGTGTTCCTAACTGGAAGCGCGGGTTTTGGTGTAGGTAGCAGCGCCTTTCGGCTACCTTGCGAGTGTGGTTGCTCGCTTGTTTGCGTGGTGTTTCTCTGTTTGCGTCGTGGGCCCTCCACCTGCCAGGGCCCAGTGTAGTGTTGTTCTGTGTCCGCATCTGCGGCTGCCGGTTCCGCCGTTGGAGTCGGCTGCCGCAATGGGACAGTGGTGCATGAGTCACCAGATGCAGGTGAATGTAGTGTTATGTGCAGTGTACTTGTCCGTGTGGGGGACTCACTTGGGCCGCAGAGGTCGGTTATCAATCGACGCTGGCTCAGCAGTTCCTGCGCTTGCGCAGCGATCTGCCGGTCCTTGTCGGCCAACACCTCCTCAACGGCGGCAAGCGGGACGCTGACGTTGACGCGAACAGCCGACTCTTGCGCCTCTTTAGCTGCAGCCTTGCTGCGGGTTAGGGCGGGGGAAACACCGGCGGAATCTGCCATCGTGTGTTTGCTGGAGCTTTATTTGGTATGGGTGGGCACGACAATTATGCTTTTTCTGAAAAGAAAAGGCTAATAGTAGGTCCTACAGAAGAGGGGGAATGCCCTGCGGCCTAGTGTGCGCCGTTGGTGCAGTGGCGCGGCACCTAAAGGAGGTGCGGAGGAAGAGAAGTGGCCTACAGTACGCGGGGTGGTCCGACGTGAACAGGCCCCTGGCACTGATCAACCCTAACACAGAACGAGCGAGTCTCGCTAGGTTTGTAACCGAAGTTACGGGTTACTGTGAGTCAGTGACTCTTGACGACAATAGAGCTTCTCCGCGAGCTACGCGGCTTTTCGACGAAAGGGAGCAAGCTCAACCTTCCGCCGATCCACTGAGCGCTACTGGCGCCTCGAAAGGAACTCTCTGTAGAGCAGAGCGGTCAGCGAGGCCTAAACCCCAATAGCTATCGTTGCACCGGCCATCACCGGCTGAGAGCTCCTTCCGCTACGACGGCAGGAGCTAGTTGACCACCAGCTGTTTATTTTTATACTCACTCTTACCGGTAGATCACTGACAAGCCGAGCTTGAAATACATGATCCTACATATCTGTGTCTTTTGGAGATTACTTATTGTAACACATACTATGTTTTTCTACCTACATCAAAGTTTTTCGCTTCAAATGTTGTAGTGACAAGCTGGTTAGGCTATGCTTGATAATGGTATACTGATCGAAACCGGTAGCACTTAACATAAAAATAAACAGCAGATGGTCATCTACAATGAAGTTTCACAGTTCTGTGGGATGTATACTTTATTATAGCGTTCATCCCAAGTTTGTCAGAAATTCCTGTATCGAGTCACAGGATTTATGAAAGCGCGGTGCCTCCGAAAATCATTCATAGCTCGGAAAGATAGTCGATTTGTTTCAACAGCGTCATAACAGGTATTATGGAAATTATGGACGTGCTCAAACTTCAGATCGGACCAAAAAAAAATGTTCAAATGTGTGTGAAATCTTATGGGACTTAACTGCTAAGGTCATCAGTCCCTAAGCTTGTTGTTGTTGTGGTCTTCAGTCCTGAGACTGGTTTGATGCAGCTCTCCATGCTACTCTATCCTGTGCAAACTTCTTCATCTACCAATACGTGCTGCAGCCTACATCCTTCTGAATCTGTTTAGTGTATTCATCCCTTGGTCTCCCTCTACGATTTTTACCCTCCACGCTGCCCTCCAATACTAAATTGGTGATCCCTTGATGCCTCAGAACATGTCCTACCGACCGATCCCTTCTTCTTGTCAAGTTGTGCCACAAACTCCTCTTCTCCCCAATCCTATTCAATACTTCCTCATTAGTTACGTGATCTACCCATCTAATCTTCAGCATTCTTCTGTAGCACCACATTTCAAAGGTTTCTATTCTCTTCTTGTCCAAACTATTTATAGACCATGTTTCACTTCCATATATGGCTACACTCCATACAAATACTTTCAGAAACGATTTCCTGACATTTAAATCTATACTCGATATTAACAAACTTCTCTTCTTCAGAAACGCTTTCCTTGCCATTGCCAGTCTACATTTTATATCCTCTCTACTTCGACCATCATTTGTTACTTTGGTCCCCAAATAGCAAAACTCCTTTACTACTTTAAGTGTCTCTTCTCCATGGATTTTAATACCCACTCCGAATTTTTCTTTTGTTTCCTTTACTGCTTGCTCAATATACACTCCTGGAAATTGAAATAAGAACACCGTGAATTCATTGTCCCAGGAAGGGGAAACTTTATTGACACATTCCTGGGGTCAGATACATCACATGATCACACTGACAGAACCACAGGCACATAGACACAGGCAACAGAGCATGCACAATGTCGGCACTAGTACAGTGTATATCCACCTTTCGCAGCAATGCAGGCTGCTATTCTCCCATGGAGACGATTGTAGAGATGCTGGATGTAGTCCTGTGGAACGGCTTGCCATGCCATTTCCACCTGGCGCCTCAGTTGGACCAGCGTTCGTGCTGGACGTGCAGACCGCGTGAGACGACGCTTCATCCAGTCCCAAACATGCTCAATGGGGGACAGATCCGGAGATCTTGCTGGCCAGGGTAGTTGACTTACACCTTCTAGAGCACGTTGGGTGGCACGGGATACATGCGGACGTGCATTGTCCTGTTGGAACAGCAAGTTCCCTTGCCGGTATAGGAATGGTAGAACGATGGGTTCGATGACGGTTTGGATGTACCGTGCACTATTCAGTGTCCCCTCGACGATCACCAGTGGTGTACGGCCAGTGTAGGAGATCGCTCCCCACACCATGATGCCGGGTGTTGGCCCTGTGTGCCTCAGTCGTATGCAGTCCTGATTGTGGCGTTCACCTGCACGGCGCCAAACACGCATACGACCATCATTGGCACCAAGGCAGAAGCGACTCTCATCGCTGAAGACGACACGTCTCCATTCGTCCCTCCATTCACGCCTGTCACGACACCACTGGAGGCGGGCTGCACGATGTTGGGGCGTGAGCGGAAGACGGCCTAACGGTGTGCGGGACCGTAGCCCAGCTTCATGGAGACGGTTGCGAATGGTCCTCGCCGATACCCCAGGAGCAACAACGTCCCTAATTTGCTGGGAAGTGGCGGTGCGGTCCCCTACGGCACTGCGCAGGATCCTACGGTCTTGGCGTGCATCCGTGCGTCGCTGCGGTCCGGTCCCAGGTCGACGGGCACGTGCACCTTCCGCCGACCACTGGCGACAACATCGATGTACTGTGGAGACCTCACGCCCCACGTGTTGAGCAATTCGGCGGTACGTCCACCCGGCCTCCCACATGCCCACTATACGCCCTCGCTCAAAGTCCGTCAACTGCACATACGGTTCACGTCCACGCTGTCGCAGCATGCTACCAGTGTTAAAGACTGCGATGGAGCTCCGTATGCCACGGCAAACTGGCTGACACTGACGGCGGCGGTGCACAAATGCTGCGCAGCTAGCGCCATTCGACGGCCAACACCGCGGTTCCTGGTGTGTCCGCTGTGCCGTGCGTGTGATCATTGCTTGTACAGCCCTCTTGCAGTGTCCGGAGCAAGTATGGTGGGTCTGACACACCGGTGTCAATGTGTTCTTTTTTCCATTTCCAGGAGTGTACATATTGAATAACACGGGGATAGGCTACAACCCTGCCTCACTCCCTTCCCAACCACTGCTTCCCTTTCATGTCCCTCGATTCTTATAACTGTCATCTGGTTTCTGTACAAATTGTAAATAGCCTTTCGCCCCCTGTATTTTAGCCCTGCTACCTTCAGAATTTGAAAGAGATTATTCCAGTCAACATTGTCAAAAGCTTTCTGCAAGTCTACAATTGCTAGAAACGTAGGTTTGCCTTTTCTTAATCTAGCTTCTAAGATAAGTCGTAGGGTCAGTATTGCCTCACGTGTTCCCATATTTCTACGGAATCCAAATTGATCTTCCCCGAGGTCGGCTTCTACCAGTTTCTCCATTCGTCTGTACAGAATTCGCGTTAGTATTTTGCAGCCGTGACTTATTAAACTGACAGTTCGGTAATTTTCACATCTGTCAACACCTGCTTTCTTTGGGATTGGAATTATTATATTCTTCTTGAATTCTGAGGGTATTTCGCCTGTCTCATACATTTTGCTCACCAGATGGTAGAGTATTGTCAGGACTGGCTCTCCCAAGGCCATCAGTAGTTCCAATGGAATGTTGTCTACACCCGGGGCCTTTTTTCGACTTAGGTCTTTCAGTGCTCTGTCAAACTCTTCACGCAGTATCATATCTCCCATTTCATCTTCATCTACATCCTCTTCCATTTCCATAATATTGTCCTCAAGAAAATCGCCCTTGTATAGTCCCTCTATATACTCCTTCCATCTTTCTGCTTTCCCTTCTTTGCTTAGAACTGGGTTTCCATCTGAGCCCTTGATATTCATACAAGAGGTTCTCTTTTCTCCAAAGGTCTCTTTAAATTTCCTGTATGCAGTATCTATCTTACCCCTAGAGAGGTAAGCCTCTACATCATTACATTTGTCCTCTAGCCATGCCTGCTTAGCCATTTTGCACTTCCTGTCAATCTCATTTTTGAGACGTTTGTATTCCTTTTTGCCTGCTTCATTTACTACATTTTTATATTTTCTCCTTTCATCAATTAAATTCAGTATTTCTTCTGTCACCCAAGGATTTCTACTAGCCCCCGTCTTTTTACCTACTTGATCCTCTGCTGCCTTCGCCACTTCATCCATCAAAGCTATCCATTCTTCTTCTACTGTATTTCTTTCCCCCATTCTTGTCAATTGTTCCTTTATGCTCTTCCTGATACTCTCTACATCCTCTGGTTCTTTTAGTTTATCCAGGTCCCATCTCCTTAAATTCCCACCTTTTTGCAGTTTCTTCTGTTTTATCTACAGTTCATAACTAATAGATTGTGGTCAGACTCCACATCTGCCCCTGGAAATGTCTTACAATTTAAAGCCTGGTTCCTAAATCTCTGTCTTACCATTATATAATCTATCTGACATCTTCTAGTATCTCCAGGGTTCTTCCATGTATAGAACCTTCTTTCTAAACACTACTTAACCTAAATTATCCTAAGGACAATCACACACACCCATGCCCGAGGGAGGACTCGAACCTCCGCCGGGACCAGCCGCACAGTCCATGACTGCAGCGCCTGAGGCCGCTCGACTAATCCCGCGCGCCTCAGATCGCACCAGCCTGTTACAATTTCTGCACAAAACCGGACGAAATCGTATCGAGAGAACAGAGCAGCTGATGACACAAGGTTACGAAGCGGCCCGCAGGACCACCGTGGGCACGAACATGAAGGAAGAGGACTTGTATTTGGATGTGGGAGAATTGCCGTACGGTCCAGAGACCGATGACAAGAAGTATGTTTAACTTAACTACAAAAAGTATGACCCAAAACCTTAAACGCGTTTTTCTCGAATCATTAACTTCCAGATTGGCTGAAAATGTAATCTGAGAACGGTTCAAACGATTTTGATGGGAATTTGATGCCAGCATTCCGAACTGATTTCACTGTTAGCGTTTTGAGTTATCTTCAAAAGTCCATTTTCGCTGCACACTTTTTTCTCAGTTTTCTGAGGGAAGAAAATTATGTTTGATGCAAAACGTCACGATTTTGTTAGAATATAAGATTTTTTGACTGTCCTACCTATGCCGATTAAAAATATATTGAAAATAATTTACAGAAATTTATTTTGTCACAGGTTCAATAGGAGGGCTTCAGGAATACCGGCCGTTGACCAGTGTTCCGGCCGCAGCGACCGTCAGGGAACAAAAATGATTTACTAAAAAGAGTGAGAAATGTAACTCTAGCATCAGATTTAGCTTTACTTTTTATTTTACTTGAAAAAATGACAAAAATCACGAATTTCTTACGTGTTCATTGTTGTCGATACCATTAAGTCGCTCTTTAAATACAGGTCGTCAACATAGTTGTAGAAAAATACGTACCTTACGTTCCACAAGAAACACGGAAGGAGCTGTATGTAATCCTGAGTGTAGCTTCACCAATGCAAAGCCGTAGCTGCTTTCGCACTTAACTGACTATCAGGATAATTCTATGCAGCCGCGGTTATTGGTACAACATATAAGACACAGGCAAACAGTGCACCATCACTCGAGGTCTCGGACAGAGCAGAACTGAAGAAGGGTACTTTGTTTCCAAAAGCTTCAGAGTCCAGAGTTGTAGATGGTGGTTTACCATATACAGTGGTCAGGTATAGCATGAAGGCTCCATAACACTGGAATAGGAACACACTGAGAGAAGGACTGGCGGCCTGCATTTCTGGATTTCTGATGTAACTGGGCTGCTTCTGTGTTGGCAGCGCTGTGTATGACTTTAGTTAGGATCTCTGACTGCGCTTTCTTTGTAACAGACTCTGTGGCTGGTTGGACTCGTTGTTGGAAGTTAATCGCCAGTAGTGTTGGGCAGTTGAAAGTTAGTCGCGAGCAGTGATGGATGTACTGTTGAGCACTTGGAGGTGAACAGCCATCAGTGATGGATGTTAAATGTGAGAAGTTAGCTTTGATGGAGGGTAGAGGTCTGAAGTGTTAGCGTAGGCTAACGATCTGTACATGTTCGACTTTGACACTGAATATTATTCATGATTATATACCTTTGTACTAGATGTCAATGACGATTCATATTCGTGTTTGAACGGAATCTCACATTATTAAGATAAAAAATATATTACTTGGTTTGCTACAAAATTTTTCCTTCGCTAACCGTATTCCTATTACTAGTTAGTGGCTTTAGTAGTTAGAATCTTTTATTTAGCTGGCAGTATTGATGCTCGCTGTATTTCAGTAGTTGGCGTAATGAAGATTATTGTGAGGTAAGTGTTTAATGAAATGTATAGGTTATTGTTAAGTTTTCTTTTTAGTCAGGGCCATTCTTTCTAATTAATGATTTGAATTCTGGTTGTAATTTTTTGAGGAGTCAGATTGCGTTGCGCTAGAATATTGTGGGTCAGTGTTGACATGATACGAAAAAGTAAAGAGAAGTAGGCTCAGTACGTTCAGTTTTACTCAGCTGTTTCAGAATCAAATAACGTAGAAGTTTCATCTTCTCAGTTATTCAGCAATTTAAGAAATGATACATTTAAGTAAAGAAGTTTCACAGTAATCGTATTGGGTGTACGTCCGAGTATGTGTGGTGGTGGTGGTAAGTTCCTACGGGACCAAACTGCTGAGGTCATCAGTCTCTAGGCTTACACACTACTTCATGTAACTTAAACTAACTTAAGCGAAGGACAACACACACACACACACACACACACACACACACACACACACACACACACACACACACACACACACACACACACATCACACCCATGCCTGAGGGAGGACTTGAACTTCCGACGGGGGGATCCGTGCGAACCGTGGCAAGGCGCCCTAGACAGCGCGGGTACCCCACGCGGCCGAGAGTGTGTGTGTGTGTGTGTGTGTGTGTGTGTGTGTGTGTGTGTGTGTGTTATGTACTGCTCAGCCACAGGTACAAAGGGATAGTAATCGTCAAGAAAGAAAGAGCGTTCTCTCAGACTACTGTAACTTCTTAGAGCTCGTGGGACGTGTGGGGCTAACGTGATGTATTCCAACGATAGGTCGAATAATATCAGCCACACATGTAGGACTGAAGCAGGCACGCACATTATGTTATAAATGTGGTAACTACGTCCACGTTCTTAGCTTGGTGGTAACGTACTCGCCTCCTATGCAAGAGGGCCCGAGTTCGATTCGCGGCCGGGTTAGAGATTTTTTCCGCTCGGGGAATGGGTGTTGTGTTGTCCTCGTCATCATTTCATCCTCATCACCGGCAAGTCGCCCAGTGTGGCGTCGACTGAACTAAGACTTGCAGTAGGCGGCCAAACTTCCCCGGATGGGGCTTCCGGTCAAGGATGCCACACGCTCATTTCATTTCATTTCGTGGTAACTGTGATACTGTTCAGTCAGAATGAGAAGACCGAGTTCTTACACATCAACTTATTGGGGTCGCAGCTGAGAATATTCGTGTAAATGGTCATGTTGTCGCGTCTGTAGCATCCTGTGAGCGGATTAGAATGGGGGCTGACACTCTCTCCGATTGTGAAGCAGTTCGTCCAACTTGTAGACGTGGTGCCTGAGAATACAAGCTTGAATTATTTCAGAGAAGGAAACTGGGTGGGAAAGGGAGAGGGACTGTGAGTAATAATTGAGACTGAACGACGAAGTAGAATTGGAAACTACTGCCGTGTCCTACGAGGCACTGACGCATTGACTACGTTCTGCAACGCGTGTACTCTGTGCAGCTAAGTGATGCGAGGAACTTAATCCCGCCCCGAGGGCAGAGTTACGCAGGTCCAGCGTCTGAGGCGGCCAGAGATCGGAATGCCCCAGCCGCGCCGGCGGCGCCGCTTATACAGGCTCGCATGACGCGCCTCCCATCCGATCACGCGCTGTCATCCTGGCCTCGGCTCCATCCAGAAGCTTCTGTGTTTCTGGTCACGTAGCCCACTCTACCCTTACCACAAAAACGTCGTTTCTCCTGCTTCCTAGAGTCCCTGCTGACGTTAGGTTACTCCTTTACTGGCACACCTTGCACAACATTACACCCTAATCTATATATACCCTTGCAGCACTTAACGATACTCGTTTGTGACACATGCGCGACAGTGTTTGGAGTCATGTTATACGTGGCGCAATGATACATATAAGCAACAAATATGTGTGAAATAACCCATCTCATCAACTCTGTCCTCACTGGGCAGCAACATACTCACCCAGTAGAAGTACATATTTTGGGCTGAGACAACGAGTAGCGTGTTGTTTGTCCATGTAAAAGATTCGAACATTTTCACTTGTGTGTGCTCCGTTAATTAACATTACAAAGTAGTGGGCGGCATTATTGTTCTACATATTCACAAACACTGAACCACTGATGTCAACAAGAGACTAAAGGGGGAAAGTTAGCCTGTAATAGTGAGACCGTACTCTCCGACGTCAGAAAGATTTCAGAAACGTTCTGTCGACCGTCTCAGCAACGTTGTCACACCTTGCGGATAGCGAGAACGTGCAGGGAACAAAAGAAATGCAGATGCTCTATCCCCTTAGGCCAGTGATCAGCGTGTCTGACTGCCAAGCAGACGGCCCGGCTTCGATTCCCACTCGGATGGGAGATTCTCTCCGCTCGAGGATTGACTGTTGTATTGTCCTCATTACCATTTCACGATCATGAAAGGCACGCAAGCCGCCCGAAATAACGTCAACTGAAAAAGACTTGCAACTCGGTATCCGAGCTTCCCCACGTGGAGACATCTGGCCATCAATGCCATTATATCATTTCATTTCAACAGCAGAGATATGATAGACGAAAGACTACTATCGATAAGAGCCGATACACGACTCGATTCCCACTCAAAATTCTCCATTCAGACTGTATCGTCTCAGCTCCCTCTTTTCTTATTCGTTGAGGGCGCTCTCGACCTTAGGCTGACAAACTAGTGTAGCAGACACAGCAGTGGATTTTTGGAAATCGATCATTGGGCACAGATATGAGGTTAGGAACACTCCCCTGAGTGTCAAGTGCGTGTAATTACATTAAATGTGAATTTAACTAATTACATATTTTTATTACAGTGTTCCTATGTGAATTTAACTAATTACATATTTTTATTACAGTGTTCCAATTTCTGGTCTAATATAAATGAATCTTAAGGCTATTGCATTAATATTCATTTATATTATTACCTTATTACCTTTGGAACATCCCCTTAAAAAATTTTATAAATGACAGTGTTGGTAAACTTCTACGTTATTTGATTTTCAAACAGCTGAGCAAAACTGGACGTACTCATACATTTCTCTCTTTATTTATTCTGATCAACTCTAAACTGGGATAAAATATTTTTAGCGCAACGCAATCTGACTTTCATTAATCACTACAAAAGAATGGCCCTGACTAACAATAACCTATACCTTTCATGAATCACTAACCTCACAAAAATCTTCGTCACTTGAACTACTGCAATACAGCGAGCGCCAATACTGCCAGCTAAATAAAAGATTCTAACTACTGAAGGCACTAACTACTGATAGGCATACTTAGCAAATGAAAGATTTTGATGGAGAACAAACAATCTATTTTCCTCAGTATTGTTCAAACGTCATCATATATATATCAGTTCATGACATCCAGTCTTACAAATTTCCTTTTTCTGACGGACACACGTCCAGATCGTCCGCTCTCAAAATTCTGCCATTTCTCCCCCCACATCCACCATTGCTGGCGGCTCACCTCCAACTGCACACCTCTACGCGCTGTTGACACCAACTGCCCAACACTACAAAGTGAATATTCCAACAACGCAATCCAGCCACTGACTGCACACAGCACAGCCAGTGATTTTCATACAGAACTCTACGAGGCGTTACCAACATAAAAACCTAAACAGCCTACTTACATCTTATTCTATTATTATGTTATATATATTATTATTACCTTATTATATTATTTTCATCTAGCTCCCTCTCATTTCTCGTTGGCAGTTGCATACATGGGCTACCTAGTACGGACGTTATAATCCGGCAGCTGTCCTAACTGAAAAGTATGGAACGTGATGACGTACACTGAAAGAAGGAGAGGAAGGTACCTCTCTGTCCATAAGTAAATTTTCCGATCTTCATTTGCTCATCGCACTCTTCCTCATTACAATCGTTATATCGATCCTGAGACGTAAATGAATGCACACACAGTAAAACCGGCACCAGAGCACAGGAGGAAACTATGCTTTACGGGCTGCCACGTCACCCTGAACCCAGCAGGACCAACGACTACATTTATTGCCACCCGCGCGTGGCCTGGCTGTATTGAAACGCATATTCGCTTTTCTTTGTTCGACTTCGAAAACATCTCACACAAAGAGTGAAATGCGCGTGATCGACGGCACAGTAGCCGTCAGTCACCTGTGGTAAACACGATGGCACGCTTACAGCAACCGAGATGTGAAGCAGCAGCTCGTCACTACTGACCGAATGACGTATTTGTCAGCTACTGCTGACATCACTAGTCTCAGACTCCTGCTGTGTGACCTGTTTTACCGTTTCTATGACTTTCTATGTACACATCACTGTATCATTTTCTTGGTCGTACAGTTCTTAAAAGTATTACTGAGTGTTTATCCGCAAATAATCTCCTACTCAAGTCTATAAAGACACAAATTATTCAGTTCTGCATACCAGGAGCTACTGCACCAATGATAAACGTGACACATCGAAAAGTGTCGATACTGATGAGAATTAAACGTGGGAAAAACTCCTAAAACAATTCACTTAAGCTACATTTACACATACATACACTGAAAATCTAGGGGAAAGACAAATCAGTAAGTTAACATATGTATTACAATTCAATAATTTGGTATGGAATAATGTTTTGGGGTAACTGCTCTTCTGCAAACAAAGCTTTCATTGCTCAAAAACGTTCCGTAAGAATAATATGTGGCTCTCAGCCAAAATCATCTTGTAATCGCCTGTTTCAGAAATTAGGCGTTCTGACTACAACTTTACAGTGAATTTATTCCCTCACGAAGTATGTTATAAATAACCCACTACAGTGCAAAAAGAATATGTACATAATTGCAATACCAGGAGAAAAAGTTTCCAGTTATCACTCCATTTTAAGGCTGGCTTTGGTACAGAAAGTGGTGCATAACACTGTGATCAAAACTATTATTGATTACGCACTCAACAATATAAAATGTCTGACATTGGAAAACAAAATGAAAAGTTTTTAATTAACATTTCCTTTTATTCGGTAGAAGAATTTGAATTTATACAATAAGCAAATGTTTGTGGATAAAAATTATTCAAATCCGTATTAAAGAGAAAATATAAACGATCGGCATATAGCCATATTTACATAAGACTGCTTCTGCATAATTAAGATTAATCTTAGAAATGATCCAGGGAAAATAAAACTGACTAAGGTAATGTTAGGCACGGTCGTCAGTCTGCCATTCTGCCTTGTTGAACAATATAGATTGGACTTATGTTGAAGTTTCCGGTTTTTTATTTTCATATCGTCGGTCTCCTGACTGCTTTGCTGTTGCCCTCTCTATTTTCCTCTATTGTGCCAATGCTTTCATTTCTAGTTACCTATTACACCCACCATCACTTTTCTTATGTTTATAACACTACCGGGTACTATAAAATTAGTTATATGCCGATTCTGTTATTCTTGTGAATGGATATTTCTATGACCGTAGCCTTGTGTGAGGGAAAGATATCGGATTAATTCTGTTTCCCTACCGACTTCTACTGAAAGGAAGCAGTAGCATGGCAAACGGGAAACGAACCAAGGTCCTATTAATAATCGGGTTAAATGTAATTATGTAAAAGGAAATGGTCGCCAGCCTATTTAGGCAAAGTTGTGCCTAGTACTAACATGGTTCATAACGGTAGGTAACTATTGGGATTGACAGTACTTGATACTGAATTTCTGTTTTACAGATAAGATAAAAGTCGCTAGCAGAATTTAGCAACTAATGTACCAGCGATTTTACTTGAACTATATAGGAGGAGTATTAATGTGCTTAGACAACAACTCGCACTCAATAACACTTACTATCTGTACATTACAGTAGGAAGATAGTATTAACTATAGATAAATGACTATTAATGGTGGAGAACTACTGACTTGAACAAGAGCTACTTTTGTCAGTTTAATTATAGGAAATTACTACTGCTGAAATAGACATTAAGTAACTATATTTTTGTACTGATTATTATTTGCCTTCTCAAGGAACATTCAATTCCTTACATTATTTAGCTCAAATGGAACATATGGTAGCTGGATCCAGTATAGTTCGAATATTTGAAGTCAGCTGCTTATTCCTGATTGCTGTTATTGCAATATGGCAATTAAATCTGGCTCAATTATCAGCATGTGGACCCGAAACTCATACACACAACACAAAATGGGAAACACTGTTAACTACATAACACACGAAAATTTAAACATTATTGTTTCAATAAGAAGAATCTTTGAAATCAATAGTTCAAATCTTCTCTCAGTACTTGTACTATGACGAAATTGTATCTGTCCATTTAGGAAAATTACGTGAAGTATTTCAGATCTTATGCTCACTAAATAATTGTGTACTTCGGAGCTCCACAAAGTTTATTAACTTTTGTTAAGGAATGTAGTTGCTCTTCAGTTCAATAGATTCGGATGCTCGGATTTGTCGTAGCAGTTGGAATAGGGCCCTATGTAGGTAAACGGTTTAGGATAATACACGGTGGCTCTACATGGAGTTTACAGAACACATAATTGTTATTGGAAACGAAACCACGTAACAAGTCCATGTAGTATGTAGTGATATAGTACTCAGATGATAATATGAGCTGAAGGAGGTGGCAGCGTCGATCTCCTATTCTGTCAAAAAAAAAAAAAAAAATAAATGAAATAAAAAATATATAAATAAATAATAAAAAAAGGGAGCGAAAGTATCCATGACTCTTCCTGTGTAACAAGCTCTGACACTTCTGTCCTTAACGTCGGTTTTTCGTAGCACAGAGCTAACGAAAGCACACCATGAATAACAAGCCGCATTACTTCTGCATCCGAGGCTATATTATATAATCTTGCAGTTCTTCTCGCCTCCTCCAACTCACAACACGCACACACTTCGTCTGTTAGCTACCCACTGACTCATGCCACAAGGAACCTTGCACTTCGACTGCCACATCAACCTTTTCTATTCCAGCCTAGGTAGTTACGCTGCAGAGGGACTTCCCTCCAAGTTTTACATGATTAGAAACCTACACTCCCTAAGCGTGAACGAGTATTACAATTTTTGTTTTGTTTAAAATCGTGTTGACCAACTAGTTCACGTTAACAACTTCAATTCCTCTTCTTCCTTTGTTGTTGTTTCCTATTTTTCCAGTATTCCCTGGTTTTCTCATGAAGCCTCTTCCTTTCTTCCGTCCATGTTGTTCCCGATTTTTTATTTCTTATGCTTTGAAAGCATTCCAAATTTAGTATTTTATTTTTAAAACGGTCTCCTTCTGCTATTTCTGACTCTTTGATGTTGTTTCTCTCTAGATCTTTCCTTACTTCTGTAATCTATGCTATTGTCGATTTCTTCTTCCAGAAATATATAAGTATTTGTTTTGTTAGTCAATTTCCATCCTTTCTGTAGCGTATTACAATAAAAGTTTGAACTTTTACGTTTCTTTATGGTACATTACTTTTGAAATTACATCCATAGATTAATTACAGTTACATAAATTATCGTAAATAATGAATAAAACATTTACAACGATGTTACATTTAAGAGTATGGTTATACAGAAGTCACATTAAGGAAAAACAAAGTAGTTATATAAGACCATTACAGGCAATATCGATAAGGTTACTGGTTGTGCTCAACAGTTTTATTAAAGACATTTTCTTGTACCTACAACAAACTCCTACACTTTTACATAAGAATTCCATACATTTTTCTGAAGGAAGAAACGTACGTAACAATTTACTTGTGTTATGACATTAAGTACGTAGTTTAGAGCTTGAAGTAGTATACACTGGATGCCCATTATTTTCAAATATATCACATAGTTTTTACTTGGAAAACACGTGACCTTATAAAAACAAACACAATGTATTTCAGAACCATTGTTCTACATATCAGTAACAGCTACATTTCATATTCTGTTACAAAAGATCTCGCATATGGAATGAAATCATCTAATCTCCAACACAACCGAATTGTTGCCCCACGCTCACTCTGTTGATATACCAAAGGGGTGTTCCGTACTACCACGGCATAAGGCGAGTAGCATTAAAGTGAATGGACTCAATGTTGCAGATCGTTCGAGTCTCTTATATCTCCCGATAGAATTCTCTGTGTTCTGGAAGTATCAGAAAGAGATGTATGGACCTTAATGATGCAACCCACTGACAGACGATTCTTTCGTCTCCATTGTCGACAATACCAGAACCAAGACCGGTAAGATGAGGTAAGGAGCTAAAGAGACCATTATGCTCCAAGGATTATATTCCAATTGGACTGTTCTGTTTCTCGGTTTGGGGTTATTCAGCGATTTCGTGAATGCTCTATAGCCTCAATCCGCTTTTAACGAGGAAAGGCAAAAGTCTATCTTCACCCCCTCACTAGCGTAGTGCTAGTTCTTGCTTTACTAGATAATTATGCAAATATGACGCTTTCGTATCAGTAGTAGTGAAGACTAGCGTTCGGGAGGATCAACACAATGTACTCCAACATATTCACTGCATCAGCTGCTACAATGTCCAGTCGCATTAATGTGACCACCTATCAAAACCCTGAATAACAGCCTTTTGCAAAGTGGACATGCAGGAATGAAGTCAGCGAGGTTCTGGAAGATACCGAGATGGATGTGCAGCCATGACCATCTGCGCTGGGGTGTCGATCCACGATGCGAACAGTTTGATTGTGGAGGTCCCACAGACTCGAAATTCGGGGCCTTTGGTGGCCACGGGAGTATGGTAAACTGACTACGATGCTTTTCGTACCAGGAGCGTACACTAAGAGCTATGTGACACGTTGCATTGTCCTGCTGGTAGATGTCGTCGTGCCGAGCAAAAACAAACAGCATGTACTGATGAACATGGTTCCCCAAGTACAGATGTTTGATCCATCGTGCCTTCCAGAACGACAAAATCACCAAGAGACTGACACAGAAACATTCCACGGACCATAATGCTCCCTCCTCCAGCATACTTGTGTTGATCCGTTCGGCCTTCCAGAATCACGAGTTCAACCAGAGAATGACACGAAAACTTTCTCCAGACGAGGAAACCTCCGACGATTAATGTTTGCTTTCAGACATTCCACGCCGTACATTCCAACGGCCGTCTGTCTGATGAAGAATAAAACGCGATTCATCTGAAAAGGTCGTCTATAATAACTAACTAGAAGTCCAGATGCCGCACTGGAGTGCGAATTCCAGCCTTCGTCGTCAATGAACAGCTGTCAGCGTGGGTGCATGACCGAGGCGCCTGATGTGGAGGCCCATACGCAGCAACGCTCACTGAACCAATCATTGTGGAGACACTGTTGATAGTCCTCTGTTTCATCTGGATGGTCAGATGCACGACAGTTGCACGTCTACTCGCCCGTACACATCTACGCAGCCGTCGTTCACCCTGTTGTCTATGACTTGTGATGCATCACACACGGCTCGGTGCCGGTATTGCATAACAACGTTTGTCCATGCACGGTATCCTATAACCACGGCTTCATGCGAACAGTTTTGAATCTCTTCTGTTTCCGAAATGTTTCCACACTCCGCCCTATAGTCAATGATTATGTTCTACTAGACGACAGATAGATTGTTTTGCTTCCTTCTTACGACAACGACTGCACTGTTTTCTGAGACCGCCCGATAGTGTTCCACTTGCTGTCTCAGTGATTACTGCATGCTGACCAACACAGCCGGTGGTCACACTAACGTGAAAGGACCGTGTTTGTCCTCGAGTGGACTGTATAACGACGAATTAAAATTTGTTGTTATGTCTGTTTTGGTTAGTGTACAGGGTGGGGCGTCAAGCAAGTTTCTGTATGTGAAAAATTCGTTAATGCAGCGTGCTGTGCGGCGTGTTGCGGCAGAGACGAAAACGAGCACTGCGACGTCGGCCTCTGCAAAACACTTGTCGCCTGGTGCAGCCAGTGGCCTTGCCCGGTTTTTGCAGGGAGACTGGGCGCTCGGCTATTCGTCTTTTTGCAACTTTGACGTCGGCGTGCGGCGGAACAAGGTCAGTAACCTGTGAATCGTAACATCGGCTACTGCATTCTCCGTCGCACTGCAGACCCACAGTCGACCGAGCTTTGGTAGAGGTGGAATGTGGACGGATAGAGCAGGTATCTAATAAACGCCTTTAATTTGTGCGTGCCATTATGAAGGTCCAGTTGACAGCAATTTTAATTTAATGTTTCATAAAACAGGACGGAATTACACCGACCCAAGGGAACTCACAGCTCGCGCTGCCCTCATTTAGAGAAGAGCATTCCGTGAAAATACCTTGCGAGGCACACATTATGATCCTCGAAAGTAAGAAAATATAAAAACGTTGTTCAACTTGTGCACACATGTTTGTGATAATAATTATGAATTTAGATGCTTCGGAACTTAATCTATGCAATAAGTGTGGTAAATCTGTACAAGTTTATAAAGACGAGTTGTTGTTTAATGTTGGTACCAAAACTCTCGAAAAGTTTCTGCTCGATTTACTTCTAATTTCCAACGATACTCTAATAAACGTTCGGACGTATAACAGCTACACATTTGTGTAATATATATTGTATATAAATACATATATTCTGTTCAAAGGGGAGAGGTTGTTAGCAAAAGCTTCGAATAGTTCTTGACCAATCAAATTAAAATTTTTACACAGTACTCTAATGAACGTTATGACGGATATCAGTTATATGTTTTAATACATATTGCGTATAAATATTTACATCCATAATATAGAAAGAGGAAACGTTGTCAGCAAAACTCTAGAACGGACGTAAGATACGCATTTTTTAATATATGTACAATGCGGAAAGGTTGTTAGGAAAAATCACGGAAAGTCCTTCAGTGATTTCCTTCCAACTTCTATACGATACTCTTATAAAAGTTAGGACAGGGACATATATGTATAGGAAGGGGAAGTGTTGTTAGCAAAGTTATCGTAGAGTTTCAACCGTTTTAGATGAAATTCTTTGCAGTACTCTAATAAATATTCAGACGAATATAGGTTATAAATAAAACTAAGTTTCAACTACAATAGTAAGGTAGTTAAACGGTAGACAGATTGAATCTACCATATGTATTCCTTCTCCTTACATATAATTTTAAACAAAAACTGTGTTCTCGACAATGCGCTATTTATTTTCTTTCCTGCAGTCGGTTTTTGTAGAAAACATGGAAGTTGTATATATGGCTTATCAGCTCGTGATTAGAACGCTATCACGGAATCTGAATACTAAGAAACTTTGTAATCCTACCCATTTACAAATTTAAACTACGAGAAATAATATCACTGAAGCTAGTATCCTCATAATTGGACCTGCAAGGAGGGTCTGTCATACTTCATTTACGATTTACCCCTTCATTGTAAACGACTTTAGTTCCCAGTCTAGGTTCGTTGGTGATAACTGTAAAGAAAGCTCGAGGTCAGAGAGAGAGAGACAGAGGGAAGGAAGAAGAAGAAGAAGAAGAAGCGATGGGCAGAGGGGGCGAGGGAGGGGAGAAAATAGATATACATAGAGAGGGAGAAGGAGAAAATGGAGATAGAAAGGGGGAGGAGGAGGGGGAGAGAGATGCAGGGAAGGGAGAGATGGAAGAGATGGACAGAGAATACCTCTGAATATTTAGTTTGCGTACAGTAGCGGACTTGATAATCTGACCGAGTCTTGGGGAGCCATTCAGCAAGAGAGCACTTGCTGGTCAGGGGCTAGGGAGGTGCTCGCTAACGACAACCAAACCTTAGCTCAAAGAAAAGTAATGCCCTGGAGCGGCCGGTCACATCGTCAGGGGGTCACCAGACGGACCCTTCTGTGGGTCTGCGCCGTGGTGGCACGATACGCTGGATTTTTGGAGAAACTTCAGAGACAGGTGACACGCAGAGCTCGCCGTATAGCACTCTGCAATTTGAATTAAAAAGAAAGCTGGGACAGCGCTAGGCCTGGCCATTTTTCTTTTCTTAGTGTACTGTCCACATCCAATGGTCACATGCAGTGCCTGCTGGCCGCAGGCTGAACATTGGTCAGAATAGAAAGTTATCAGGGTGGTGCGAAAGGAGAAAATATCTTATTTGGCTCGTGAGACAGAACTTGTGTTTGGGGATGGAATGTCCGTTGCGTATTGTAAAAGAGTCGGTGGGTCTTCAGTCTGTTGCCAGGCAGCGGATTTCGTTGACATGCTTACTGTAGCGGGAGGAAAGATGATTGGCCAGTGCTGGAAAGAGGAGCCTGAGCAGGGGAGCGGACGCCATTTTTCAAGACAAGACAGAGGAGATACTGATCGCATTGGCTTGTGCAGAAAGTTTTGGCGAGAGTGGTAGATTGTTGTTAAATTTTTAATACTTTCTCAACTTGAAAAAATAAAAGATTGGTCAGCTTTTTCGGAGGAGAAATGCCAATTTTTGTTAGCAGTTTTCCCCCTGGGAGAGTGGCTAGCAAACTTTATGACTGGTAGGCGAGTGTATTTTGGCAGGATCTCCGTGGAGAATTTACAGCAGACAGGGTCTTGTGGCTTTCATACGCGGAAATAACTTGGTTTTAGACGAACATTCGGCCTGTTGCTGTACCCTTAGCGTACTGATTTTAGAGGAGGAAGTGACTTGGTTCTTAGAAAGGCGTTCGATCGGTTGCAACTGATAAAGTCACTTGGGTTTCGCACTACGCTTTCGACTTGAGCTCAAGAGCGGAAAATATCGAGAGAGCGGATGGGGTCGATCGGAGGCGGCATTCTTCAGGTGGTGCTCACTTTCATCACCTAAAACTAAGACGTGAGCAGGAAGCGGCGTATGTAGCCCACGTTGCAACGGAGAAGAAATATTGTAAGGTCTTGCTGCCGAGGTACCCGAAGGCAAATAAAACTGATCACCATTTTCTCTCGTGAACCGCTGGTTATCTGGTTTGTTCTATAGATGAGAATCAATAATGCGATCATTTCTTTACCCAAACCCAGAAGGCTTTGTCAAGCCAATGGCGCACTTGACTATTCCTCCAGAATGAATTTTCACTCTGCAGCGGCGTGTGCGCTGATATGAAACTTCCTAGCAGATTAAAACTGTGTACCGGAACGGAACCTGAAGCTAGTACCTTCGCCTTTCGCGGGTAAGTGCTGTACCGACTGCGCTGCCCGTCCTCACAGCTTTATTTCCACCAGTACCTCATCTCAACAGTCCGGAAGGTAGTAGACGAGATTCCACGAAGTTTCCGATTTAGCTTTCAGCAGACCTGTTGTTATAATTCACTTATATTTTCGATTATCAATAGTTAATGCTGTGTGCTTATCAGACCATGTATTGGTGGTACAATAAGTACTCTCAGCCATCCACCGTAAGGAGAGGTGCGGAGTAAAGGTATGGATCTTATGGTTATATTTGGGTTACACTGAAACACTTTTCAGTTCCAATATCTAGATGGAGCGCTGTATCCTCCTATTAGTATTGCTTTTCGTAAGGTCCACAACCTCCACACATATCTTACAATTTCACTTCTCAATCTCTGGGGAGCTATCTCCACCTCTACAGAATGTTGTCGATGCAGGTCAGAGTGATATCTACAAAACAGACCAAGACATAGGTGAGAAATTCTGTAGTTGCGTGAGTGCTGAATGACTACCGTTAATATCAGCTGCAGTATGTTCGTGATTGCATACTATAATGGCGCCGTTCTTTCTGTTGATATTATTATTATAATACAGGGTGGTCCATCTGAAGTTTCGGATGAGATTATCTCGAAAACTATACATCGGGTAAAAATAGTGGGTAAGAGAAGTTCGTAAGCTCAAAGGTGGACATCAAATGGTACTACATGTGACATCCAGCCCCCGTCCCCTTGGGTGAGGCAGGGGCAACTTTTAAATCTTAATTTGGAAACCCCCATTTTTTATCGCAGATTCTGATTCTCCATTAAAAAGTAGTTAAGTTTTGTCTGAAACATTTTTTTAAACCATTGACAGATGGCGCTGAAATCGAGAAGCATTAAAATTGGGGAAGAACTCCGATTTATTTAGAGTGATCCCAGAAGGACGCATCAAATCGATACAAAATGTGCACCAATTCGCCAAATTAAGCTACTTTGTTACAAAATGTATCCTACTCGACACAGTTTTTGATGGAGGGAGGCGGAATGGCATCAAAATCTCGTTAGGGAACTCTTCACAATTGCATTACTCACCCGACTGCAGCGCTACCGTGGCCAAACTGCGAACTATGGCTCAGTATAAAGCTCGATGCAATGCGATCAGACGTCAGATAACTTTCAGATTGTGAACCGTAAACATCAACTGACGAAAGTAAATTATTCTTTAACGAAACATGGCTCACTATCCTCCTACAGAGATTATTGATATGATGTTAATTTTAGGTGAATGCCATAACAATTACGTTGCAGCTGCGTAATTATCTGCGGATCGTTTTCCAAACAGACGACATTTAAGCGAAACCAGTATTCGAAATTGCACTCAACGAGCTCGAAATGGATACATCCACCGTCCACCTCGTCATCGCGAATACAATGAAAATGACGCTCGTACCCTTAAAGTTCTCGCCTGTGCTCAACTGGATCCCGAAATTAGTAGTCGTGCTATTCAGAGACAAACTGGAATACCAAAATCAACTGTTTTGAGGGTTTTGAAGGATCATAAATATCATGCGTATCAAATTAATACAGGCATTAACGCCGAAAGATATGCATATATGCATACGTTTCTTCCTATGGGCCTTAGAAATGATAAGAGGTGACAATGATTTTGTTAGATACGTTATGTTCACCGATGAAGCCACATTCAAAAACAATGGCGAATTGCATCGTCATGATTGTCATTATTGGTCCCCTTTCAATCCACACTAGCACAGACCAATTGACAATAAACACAAATGGTCGTCAATGGTCTGTGAGTGTGTGGGTTTTATTCTGTCAAGTTGTACAATGGACTGATCCAACAAGTACCCTTTGGCTCCTACAAGAAATAATTTCCACCTCACACTATTACAGAAGTCAGACAGACACTCCTAATGTACCAACAAGAACTGCTTGAAAAACATTCAGCAACAAATATCTTCTGGAGTCTTCCACTATATGGAAAAAAACACGAAAATATTCTATATATTCTTACATAATTAGTGGATTACTTGGTTACTAGAGTATTGGTAGTTAGTGTAAGAAAAACAATAAACGAACGAAAAATATTATTTATTGCAAAAAAATTCTGAGAAATCTTTTTCTTATAAATTAATAAATTTCCTGGTTCTTTTTTAAACAGTACATTGCTTCTTATGGATAGGATTGCTATTAATTTACCAAGTATGGAGAGGTTCTTTTCGCCCTTTTCGTTTAGAAAGTTATTTACTCGGCAGAATGGCTGAGAGCCGTGCTACATCTTGTATAACTTTTCTAGGTACGGTCAAGGCTGTCACGTGAGAAATGTTATGGAGTGTACTGTTATGGAGGACAGATGATGTGGTGTCACCGCCAGACACCACACTTGCTAGGTGGTAGCCTTTAAATCGGCCGTGGTCCGGTAGGATACGTCGGACCCGCGTGTCGCCACTATCAGTGACTGCAGACCGAGCGCCGCCACACGGCAGGTCTAGAGAGACTTCCTAGCACTCGCCCCAGTTGTACAGCCGACTTTGCTAGCGATGGTTCACTGACAAATTACGCTCTCATTTGCCGAGACGATACTTTGCATAGCCTTCAGCTACGTCATTTGCTACGACCCAGCAAGGCGCCTTTACCAGTTACTATTGATGCTGTAAAACATGTACCGTCACGAGCGATGTTCACCAATTGTGGATTAAAGTTAAGTATTCCAGCAGCTACGTACGTTATTGGCTGTATTAATTACCTTGTCCTGTTCCAGACCTCACGCCAGCCTGTGTGAGCTTAAACGCATGCTTTTCGGCTTCCTCATAGTGGCTTGGCTGTCTTGCCAAGCCACAACAGATGGGACTCGCATACACTGTAAGCGGACAACAACGTGAGGTGCGACAACTGCTGCCTGCGTCGCTCACTGCTGACAAATAACACAACCATCTCTTTCTATCTGGATTGACCTTCGCCAATCAAACCCTCCCTATGCCTTGATGGAGTCAAGGACTCCTATCCGCCCCTAGTTTAAATATTGGCGTGGTACACTGGTCAGATGACCAGAACACCATGATACCACTCAATATTCGCTCACAGGCGTTTAACTAATACTCTGTCTGCGTTCACACTGCACAATAAGTGTGGTGGCCAACACAGTGAACAATGCTTAATCGCGAGCGGCTCAATACAGAGTACCACTCTAATTCGCTAACGACAGAGGTGCTCTCCCAGTGAAGTACTGAGGAGAGACTTTGTTCCTCGCACTTTGCGTACACATACGAGCGCACTCGCTCTCGTTACGTGTTCCCGCTCCAAGAGTGACAACGGAATGGCCCCTTTTTCTGGAAAAGTTTCAAGGGTGTATAATTCGCTGTCTTCCCTGACTCCTGTGGCTCTTTGCATCAGAAATATTCCGCCAATCAGCGTTGCTCTTTTAAACGTGAGAATGACGTTTCGTTTAAGTCGACCAATGTGGAATGATGTAGCATCTCCGTAAGGCGTATACTGTCTTCCTGTGAGAACTCAATAACTACGCAGTCAGTCCGTCAAAATATGCGTCTTCTGGGTGCTCCCACACAATGTAGTAGAAATTTCTTTTAAGTCGAACACAGGTATTGTTATCCTTTCGCTGTAGCAAAAGCTGTCCTCTCTCTGTGTGGTCATTCCAGCCAAAGTAGGTGTGCGCCGACCCACCCCTCTGAAGGGACGGGCCTCCAAGTGGGGCTGCCGCCTCCCTAGACTGAAAATTCCTGTGGCCATCATATTGTGTACGGCAGCCTCGACTTTTTCAACCTCGGTGCACACTTGCGATTTCCTAATTAGATTTGTGTATCGCTTACATGAATTCATACAAAATTGACTCTACCTTATCGACTTTAGTTTCGAATGAAGCGTCTTGCTGTGAAGAATACGATTGTGAGGACGGAATATGTAAGAAATAAAGGTCAGGAGACCACGCCACCTTACAATTGTCTGGTGTGGAATTTTAATCAGTTACTTGATGGGACCGTATTTTTTTGATCGAAATGTTACTGGGGAATCTTATTTACAACTTCTCAGCGATGATTTGTGAAGACGTTGATTTAGAAACCAGGCAACGAATGCGGCCCCAACATGACAGAGCAGCTCCCTGTTATTCTAAAAATGTGAAGAACGTTTTAAATTTATGGTACCCTGGTCGGTGGATAGGACATGGCAGACCAGTCCAGTGGCCTCCATGTTCACTAGACCTAACATCCCCTGATTTTTTCTTCTGAGGTTATTTAAAGAATTATTTTTATGAAAGACAGCAAACAACCCGAAACGATATGGAGCAATGCAATCAAAGAGCATGTGCAGCCATACCACAGGATGTGCTGCTCACAGCTGTGGACACCTTTTGCCGATGATTGACTTTATACATTGAAGCAAATGGGGATAATTTTGAACAATTTCTCTGTGGCTAATTTCATTAATTAAGCGTCCCAAATTGTGAGAGGCAAGGGGACTCACACTAATGAAGCACCTCATGGGAACATCATTCTACTACGTCCATGTCATCATTCTTGGGTAACGCTAAAAGTGGGATACAGTACATTTTGTACAAAATTATTACAAATTTAATTTGTCATAACGAAAGAACTGGTGCACGTTTTTTATCGATTTGATGCATCTTTCTCTGATAATTCTAAATAAATCAGAGTTCTTTCCCAGTTTTACTTTTTTCTCGATTTCAGCGCCATCTTTCAATGGTTTAAAAAATGTCCGCCTTTGAGCTTACGAACTTGCCTTAGCCACTACTTTCCCCCAATGTATAGTTCTCGAGATAATCTTATCCGAACTTCAGATGGACCACCCTGTATATCTCTTTCAAGACCAGTCTTCAATCTTGCTAATTCATTGTCGGCTAAAGAGCGATCAATATTTCAGTGGAAAGAAAGCTTCTGATACGAAGTTTTTTATTGCCTTTATTGCGTGTATGTACACTGCATTACTAGTATCTACAGGACTAAGCTGCCATCTTCAGGTTTGCAAGGTGACAAAAATTCCAAAAGTATTTACACTGTAGAAGCCGTCATCGTAAAGTAGCGATATTACAAAAGATTTTTTTTTTTTTATTTTACATGCCCACAGAGTACATCTCACGAAATTTTGCTGTGGGATAAAGTGCACTTTCCTTTCTGTACCGGTGAAACAGATTAAAAATTTGAAGTACTAAAGAATTACCTTTTCATAAGTTTTTAGAAGAATATATAAATTCCGATATAAATATAAAGTAACATTACCTTATAACAAATGGCAAGACAGAGTCTTACAAGTGTGGCACATCAAGAGCTGCTGCATGCGTCTGGGTTGCTGCAGGCTACACACTGCCGGATACCAATTAGGTTCACTGAATGACCCAAAGGAGTAGGCCTACAGTCAGATCGTGGCAGTCTCATTAACAATATGTTTTCTAGCTTTTTATACAAACGTATACCTAAAAGCATATGAGAGAATGCAAAGTGAATGATTTAAAGTGGAACGCAGTACAATATCAGCCATAACGAATCAAAAATACACCAGGTAAAAATATTTTGTCAATTTGTAAGACCGGAAAAATTATTTAGAGTACGGTTGTTAACGTTAACCATTTCTTAAAGTCTAAATGAAAGATGTAAATGGGGCACAGTATAGATAATAGTATGAGAATCGTTGATTTGATAGGATTATGGCAGACTGCCTACATATACGAGTTTTAATATCATGTGTTATCCTATTGAAATTTCCAATTGTTGTGGCGATTTACATAATTGTTTATGTGTAATGCAAACATCGATATACAAAACATGGCATAAACGTAATAGCACCTAGGTCTATTACGGTAACGGATGTCAGAAGGAGCGTGCAATAACGCAAGGAGTACATAGATTACTAATTTAAGGTAGACACTTACATATATCACAAGGAATGCACAGATACATATTTTCTTATGCCATGACAATAATATTATATCTAGAGAAAAAAATAACGGAAGACAGTTTTCAGCTCATACAAATTTTGTTCTTAGATGACAACAATGTTACAATGTCTTGATAACAACTGAACACTGTGACAATCTGGATGTAATATTATAACAATTTAACGAGAATTACAATCCCAATTACTGTCTATATGGGGTAATATACAGATAATGGACGTAGGAATGCAGGGAATTAGAAGTGAGAAAATTGGCAGGTACAGAACTTCTAACATACAATATGCTTTCATCCCAGTGTTATGACAAAACCACAAAATTTTCGTCAATGTTTCATTGGCATTGGCATTGTCCAGTGTAGATTACAGTTTCTTATGGATTTAGTTATGGCTGTGAGCCTTACAGCTACAGCATAAAACATCTGGTACAGTGCTCGAAGTCTTGGTGAGAAACGGTACAGTATTATCAATATAGTGAGAACGTATAATTATCAAAATAGTTATGGCTTGTAATTCGGCTATCTGTCATGGAAATTAAATACGGCCTAAGAAATCCTCCATACTTCAGAGGTGTGCTATGGAACAGCTCTGTGGTGTTCAAGGTCTAGGTGAGAAACATTAAAACTACAGTCACTGTAGTGATAAAATATATCTACTGACAAAGTTATGGCATGCGAGCCAGGTATTTTGGTTAGCACAAGCGCTTGCAAGTTGTTATAGGATATGGACATACACCCCTGTACTTTGGTGTAGATTCCTCGTGCACAGTCATCTTGAGAGTAGCATTAACAAAGTGGTTAGTCAGATAAAATGCTGGAATAAACTAACTCAGGTGGGTGAAAATGTTATAAAATAATAACACATCAACAACAGTGAATACAAGTGGAGTGCAAGACAGTACGTAGGTGGCTTGTTTGAAGACAATGTTTATGTTAGTGGGTGGCAGGTACATGTTTTCGCATTTATAATGATTACTAAGACTGAATCATACAATTTACAGGAAGTGTGAAATGAAGAATGTTGTCATAATTATCTCAAGGTGGGAAGCAAGCGTTGTAGACAAGGTCTAGGTCATTATGGTAAAATAAGCATTAACCGAATTTCTTAAGAAGGAAGATTTTCCAAAACCTTTTCCAATAAATGTAACTTTGTTATTATACACTGCACAAAACCTCTCCCTCTCACTTTCACTTTCTCTTTCTCTCCCTCTGCCTCCAGCCTTCCGTATCTATCTATTAATCCCAATATGTTCATCCTCCTCATGTCCTCTACAAATCTTACCATTTCGGTTTCAACTGCATTCCACTGTATCCATTCCACATCCTGTTTGTATTCTTCAATACCTTTCACTGTATACCGACTGAATACACTGGTGACTAGATGCATCTGTGACATACTCCTTTCTGTGTGAAACTTCTTGCACTTGCCATAATTTGTCCATTTGATATGTTCACCAATCGTAACTGGTTCTAGCACTACATCCTGTTACAGCACAGTATATTAAGGGGTAGAAATTAGAAAATGTTATCAAAACTCATTCCTATTGCCATATGCAAACTCAAGTCATCGCACACACAGAACCAGAAATCTGAAGCAAGACAGCTTGTTGCAAATGGATCAGTCTATCGACACTTTATGACAGCAACTGTTGAATGAGGATACACAGCAGGAAGAAGACTGCAACAGAACACCAAAGGAAGTGAGACAGACATATTAGTTAGCTGGTAAGACATGGTGCAAGAAACTCTATCGCTTACATAAGAGCACATAGTGAGTAACTGACGCAGCAGTTAACAGCCTGTTAAATCAATGTAGTAGAATAACGAAATGTGCAGTCAGTACGAATTAAGCCTCGTGACGTAGCCTCATGTTTTCTCCCTTTAAATACTCCAACATTCCAGCTGTCGTCATGAGTTGATAATTGGGAACAATAGCATTCATGGTACTAGTACTCAGTTCCATGATTACGATACTAAGTGCCACGCGGGGTCTAAGGCATCTTCCCACAGTTCGCGCGACTCTCATCGTCGGAGGTTCGAGTCTTCCCTCGGGCGTGGGTGTGTAGTTAGTTTAAGTTAGATTAAGTAGTGTGTAAGCCTAGGGACCGATGGCCTCAGCAGTTTGGTCCCATAGGAGCATATCACAAATTCCCAAAATATACTTAGTAAATGTATGTCCTAGATGCCCCAGTACAGTCTATGAAGCAGCTGAAGATGTACTCCAAGTGAGGGATTTCATGCTGCTTGATGTCTACCATCTACTGATGGAGAAACTGACTGTCTTCCAACAACACCACATCAAAGGGTACTTTCAGCACTGAACATCAGTGCAGAATCTACCAACAGGGCATCTTGGGGTCCACTTTCCCATTCATCGTTCAGGCACCTACATGTGCTGAAACCTAACAGGTGGCTGGAAGGAGATCAACAGACCACACAACTACTGACACTAGGTACATCGTGGATGAATCTACAAACATCATTATAGAATTCAGGGTGTGACTGAGGACATACAAGAGCCAACATGAGACCACTTCGTGCCAAGGTTGCTAAACCTCCCATGGTCGTGAAACTGGTGAGCTGATGGGTCAGATGTCAGCCAGAATCCAGCTTGCAGCTGAATGAGTGACAGCTGAGCCGTGCATAGAAGACTGAAAATTCATAAACATTGTAAATAAATGAGTGAACTGTAATAATGCTTTACCAGCATCGATGATGCTCCACAGATTCCCAATAGCTAACCCTACCTCACACAGAGGTGTCCCCACTCAGCCCCTCTGTTATTCCCAGTTTGTTGTATATTCTTTTCTATATGTTTATTGTACAATTACAATAAACACATAGAGAAAATACACTAAAGATTAGGAATGAAAGGAATAATCAGAGAGCATAATTGGCTTGCTTTAGAAACTAAAATACTTTAAAAGAGAAAAGTTTACAACCAGCATCTGTTACCAGTTTTGACTCATGGCAGTGAGGTAAGAACTATAAATGTAAAACCCACTTAACAAATGAGATTTTCAAAGGAGAGAAGAAATTGAGAACTATTGGGGCGCAAGGGAAAGAAAATGGATCAGGAGACAGTGGAAGATATATTTATGGAATGGAGGACTTAATAACAACTGTAATGAAAATGAAATAGAGTTGAGCGGTTCTATCCATCATGCAAAAGAATAGTGGATAGCCCAAATGCGTCCTTCGTTGGGTTCAAAAAGATAAAACAGAGAGACAAAGGAATGGAAGACGGGTAGATAGTATTAGGGAGTGTGGAGAGAACATGTACATATTTCGCCGAGTACTGTAACGCATGGAAAAATATATACAAAGATCTTATTCAATGACTGACGTCATATGATTATGATATGATGATGACATTGGTGATCATGATTAGTGATGGTTACTGACAGAAGTCTTTTCATGAAGAACTCCACGCCAACACTTCTTTATTCATTGCAGATCGCGTCGAACAAGGGACCGCAGTGGTTAGAAACTGCAGTCGAATTCAAGGGAAGCAGCGTACAAATTTTCGTCTGGCCATTGATATTTAAGCAGTGTTTATCTCTTTAAATAACTTGTGACGAATGCTGGGTTCGTTCCTTTGAAAAGCATTCTACCGATTTACTTGCTTGTCCTTCTCCAAACCGACTTTTCGCTCCATCTCTGATAGCGTTTGTAACACCATAGCTCTAATGCTATACTGATTTATTTTGCCTTTTGTTTTGTTTAGTGTTATAACGTTGAGTTTCTGTAAATGTTGTTGGTTTGCATTGATACCATGAGAGTGTTTATTCTTTTCTCTGTTAAAAACTTTGATGTATTTTAGAGTGTAAGAAGTGTAATCTCTGTAATGTGTACAGTACGAGCAAATTACATGTTTTGTCTTTCTCACATAATCTCTTTGGTTACCTTTGAGGTTGAATAATTTTGTTTAAATAATTTTTTTGTAGAAATGTCAATATGTGCCAATGTTCTGTTTTATTTAATATGTTTGGTTGCTGTTATGTAAACTGCTGACCTTCACTTAGGGTTCTTAGTTACTTTGTATGTAAAAGGTGTTGTGGTTCCCCTAGGGAACGGAAGCATGCAGCTCGCGCAAATTGTGGTTGGCCTAGTTAGAAAAGGTGGAATTAAGAGTCAGTCGGGGACGAGCTACCAAACTGTCAACTGTAAGAGTTGTATATTGTGCTGGTGCCGAGAGAGGCTTTCCGTGCGGCTTTCCAATGTCTCGGATGGATGGATAAAGAGCTGGAACTATTTTCGAATTGATATCTATCATCGCCACCAAGAGCAGTTCTATCCGCAAATCCACCTACCAAAATGCAATCGCCACCACATTGCGCAATCACTGGAAAGGAACCAAGGAATAGTAGAAATGTATGCCGAAGGATCAGCTCATAGGATGTTTTAGTGTGCGCAAATATAAGGTAACTTATACTCGAACTCTTATGCCTACCTTGATTTTTTATCCCTAATCACACAACCACTTAGGGTCCTTCCCATGTCAAAATTGCTTACCGAATGTCCATATTGCGAAAACAGGAAAGCCCAGTGTTTTACTAATTAATGCCACTTGAACATAGCAAAAAAAAGCTAAAGTTTATGTGGCAGGACTGAGTAATATGGTAAACGATGCTTTTTGAAAATAATGTTTCTATTAAAACTGCTTATAAATATGTTGTTGCCAACTTCAAAAATAAAAGTTTTTAAAACTGAGGCTTATAAAGTTTTGCTTAGTAAATGATCACGTTGCTGCCTGTTGTAAATCGCAAAAGGTGAGTCAGTATCTTACAAATATGTCAGTTTTGTGTCTCACTGTAGTAAAAGTTGAAAACTGCAATTGTGGGAAGTTATATACCCATGCTTGCTAAGCACTTGTTTCTCTTGTGCAATGAAAGTTCCTATTAATAGTGTGATAGGATCCACAGGTTATCCTTTATGCTCAGAATAAATAACAATTAATAGAAATCCCATTATCTATGAAAACAGTAACTTCTTTTATTCAAAATTTAGTGAGAAATTGTTTGTTAGTGAAATACATTTAACTTACATTCTAAATAGAAAAGTATTTAGCTGAGAGAGACTTAACCTATGACCAGTTCATAATTTTGCAGTGAACTACATTTACAATCTTTGTCAGATAGTAAAATGTTTGAAAAGTAATATTAAACCTATGTCCAATTTATAATTCTCCAAAGAATATTAATAGTAACTTTACTGATACCATTAAGTTTGAGCAAGTCCTCAAGGTAATAATGTGTTTTGTTATCTGTTATATTTATGCAAATAGTTTGTTCTGTTCTGTTAGCTCCAAACTGACGTGAACATACTGCATTTAGGTGCCAAAGTTTATTGCACTCGCGTGTGGCAAATATAGGTTGTGTTTGTCCGTTAAAGTTACTCATAACTATTTTCTTGAACAAGAATTTCAATCATTCTCTTGCCTAGTTAGGCTGGCGACCGTTTTCTTTATTCTTTGAATTGTGTACATAGGTAAAATATTGTTTGTTACTGTTTAAATATTTACGTAATTTTGACTTTCACTTACCATAAGCCACCTCTGTTAGGTACAACACGGTCAACATAACAAACTTCCTCTCAGAGCGTAACACTGCTCTGCTTCTGTATACTATAAATGCTTGAATAAAAAATAATTTCACTATACGAACTGCCGCCAGCTTTAAGGTTATAGTATAACATTAGCGGACGTCAGTGTTATAAGTGGGTTATCCGTGACAGGACTGTATGTTCTGTTGGGGCATAGTACGCAATAAACCAACTTTGGTATTTGATTACATAAGCTGCGTAAATCCAGTAGGAGTGTTATACGTTGTCTTCGTGGGGTCGTTAACCCTAATCTTCCTGTCATTCTGCTGGTCATGTACCAGTATTGCAGGTCTCGTCCACGATCGGTGTTGAAGCGACTATGTCCAAGACGAGTGATACTGCACTAGAATGCGTCATCAGCAGTTGCTCACCACTGATTTTGTAGTTACAGTTAACAGAGGACTAACAGAAATAAGAAAATAACTACCCAACATTCTAAAACATAGTCGTTACTCCAGGGTACCAACATATTCCAGCGGTCGATCCCAGCCATTGCTTTAAATTTGAAGAAAATCATCAGCAATGGTTGCTGAAGGCTTCTTGGATAAAGAGTCACCTTCATTCTGTCAACGGCCTTGACAAAGCCGGAGGGGATGTGGAGAGACCTTTCGGGCATCTCTTTTCTTTCTGATGTAGAACCGTCCGTAAATGGTGGAACAGTCAGCAATGGCTGTCATGAGGATGCAGAAAGCAGTGGAAACCGCTGACTTCAATATACAGAATGTGTATCCACACAAGGCTTGAGGGCTTTTTCATGCTACAGGCGATTACCCCTCACAAACGAATATTAACTCTGCGGCGGAGTGTGCGCTAATGTAAATCTTGGTGCCAGTTTAAAACTTTGGGGTGGAATGGAACTCAAACCTGGGACATTTCACGGCAAAGCGCTCTACCAGCTGATTTACCCGGCATCCCTGCTTTACGTTCACCAGAACCTCGTGTCACCAGTTTGGAAGGTAGGAGATGAGATACTACTGAAGTAAAGCTGTGAGAACGGCTCGTAATTTGTGCCCGGGTAGCTGATTTGGTAGAGCACTTGCCCGCGAAAGGCAAAGGTGCGAGATTCGAGTCCTGGTTTGGCACACAGTTTTAATCTGCCACGAAGTTTCTGATTATACCTGTTACCCGATCTGATGTTTTAATTCACTTATATATCCGATTATCATGAGTTAATGCTGTGATCTTATGAAATCATTTTTTCTCCAGATTGGTGATACACTAGGAACCCCCCCCCCACCCCCCCCCCCACCCCACACCGTCAGGTGGGGTGCGGAGCATAGCTGCCAAACTTTTGATTGTAATATATCTGAGTTACTTTGATACACTTTTTAATTCGGGCATCTAGACGGTCTGCTATATCGTCCTATAACTATTGCTCTCGTAGTGACCACACACTGGGAACATTTGTTACGGTCGCTAATTTTCTCACGTTTCCGTCGCGCGACAGTTTTAATTTCACGTATGAGTCTGTGAAGAGCTATTTCTGTACCTCGACAAAAGTTAGTTGACGCAGGTCAGAGTGGCATCCACAAAACAGACCGAGAGCTTGGTGAGAAATTTTGCAGTTGACTGTGTGGTGTACGACTAACGCCAATATCTACTGCAATATGTTCATGATTAATAAATCGCTCTTCTTTCTACTGATTTTCTTATTGTATATCTCTTTCAAGATCATATTCATTCTCTGTAACATTTTCTTGGAGGTTCTGCTCGTTCTCCTCATTGAGAACCACGTCACCCCTTAATGCTACCATTTTGGTTTCAGTTTCAATTCAGTTTAAGCCTTCCTTATCCTCTTTATTTTCTTCAGTACCTTACTCAGTATACAGACTAGACTGACTGATGACTAGGTACGTGCCTGAGGTACTCCTCTCTGTGTGTAATCGTCTTGTATTGACCACTGTTTTCCATCTGATATGATGACTAACCTGTAAATGGTTCTAGCACTGCATTTTTTTAGAGCACAGAATAGTGAGGGGTATAAATTATAAAAAGTTATAGAAAGTTTATATGACGAAACTTAACTGACTTCATTTCAGTAATAATAACATTAAACCTGGAACGTCCAACTTCAATTGTTTCTCCGGAGCCGGCGACCGAAATCTTCATAGAATAATATTTTTACAGATGGACCGTCATATACTAAGGTAGCAGCAGCTTTTTGAGTCTTCGAACTACATACAGCGGAGGTTGGGATGAAACTAACTAGTAAGAAATACAACTCAGGTAGGCACAAAAGAGAAATATTATTTGCATATGTGCCAAAATTTCAAATTGGAACCTTTTTCCTCATTGTGCTTTGGAAGGGGTCTCTAATATTTCTGATTGCCTTAGCAACAAAGAAAAGCATTAAAAGTATTTGAAATGCGTTGAAAAAAGCAAGTGCAGAACAAATGCCAATATTCTACTCACCGAGCAAAAGCGTTAGCGTTCTTGGAAAGAGTCAGCGTACGTGTGTTACGAGCGCAGACAAACCACAGGTTACTCGGGCACAAAAACGGGAGGTCGAGAGGTCAGTTCATATGTAAGCCAGAAACCTGGACTGTGGTTTCCAGATGCGTGCAGGTAGATTCTGTACAGTATTTAAATGCTGCTGCAAGTAAAAGTAGCTACACGAATTAGTACATAATAATTATTGTTGTAATTAATAAGTATATTCACATTTATGAAAAATACACTACTGGTCATTAAAATTGCTACATCACGAATATGACGTGCTACAGACGCGAAATTTAACCGACAGGAAGAAGATGCTGTGACATGCAAGTGATTAGCTTTTCAGAGCTGGCGCCGGTGACGATACCTACAACGTGCTGACATGAGGAAAGTTTCCAACCGATTCCTCATACACAAACAGCAGTTGACCGGCGTTGCCTGGTGAAACGTTGTTGTGATGCCTCGTGTAAGGAGGAGAAATGCGTACCATCACGTTTTCGACTTTGATAAATGTCGGATTGTAGCCTATCGCGATTACGGTTTATCGTATCGCGATAGACATTGCTGCTCGCGTTGGTCGAGATCCAATGACTGTTAGCAGAATATGGAATCGGTGGCTTCAGGAGGATAATACGGAACGCCGTGCTTGATCCCAACGGCCTCGTGTCACTAGCGGTCGAGATGACAGGTATCTTATCCGCATGGCTCTTACGGATAGTGCAGCCACGTCTCGATCCCTGAGTCAACAGATGGGGACGTTTGCAAGACAGCAACCATCTGCACGAACAGTTCGACGAAGTTTGCAGCAGCATGGACTATCAGCTCAGAGACCATGGCTGCGGTTACCCTTGACGCTGCATCACAGACAGGAGTGCCTGCGATGTTGTACTCAACGACGAGCCTGGGTGCACGAATGGCAAAACGTCATTTTTTCGGATGAATCCAGGTTTTGTTTATAGCGTCATGATGGTCGCATCCGTGTTTGATGACATCGCGGCGAACGCACATTGGAAGCGTGTGTTCGTCATCGCCATACTGGCGTATCTCCCGGCGTGATGGTATGGTGTGCCATTGGTTACGCGTCTCGGTCACCTCTTGTTCGCATTGACGGCACTTTGGATAGTGGACGTTACATTTCAGATGTGTTACGAGCAGTGGCTCTACCCTTCATTCGATCCCTGCGAAACCCTACATTTCAGCAGGATAATGCACAACCACATGTTGCAGGTCATGTACGGGCCTTTCTGGATACTGAAAATGTTCTACTGCTGCCTTGGCCAGCTCATTCTCCAGATCTCTCACCAATTGAAAACGTCTGGTGAATGGTGGCCGAGCAACTGGCTCGTCACAATACGCTAGTCACTAATCTTGATGAACTGTGGTATCGTGTTGAAGCTGCATGGACAGCTGTACCTGTACACGCCATCCAAGCTCTGTTTGACTCTATGGCCAGGCGTATCAAGGCCGTTATTACGGCCAGAGGTGGTTGTTCTGGGTACTGATTTCTCAGGACCTATGCACCCAAATTGCGTGAAAATGTCGTCATATGTCAGTTCTAGTATAATATATTTGTCCAGTGAATACCCGTTTATCATCTACATTTCTTCTTGGTGTAGCAATTTTAATGGCCAGTAGTGTACATAGGTTTTCAGGCAAATGCCGGGATGGTTCATTTGAAAGGGCACGGCCGATTTCCTTCCCCATCCTTCCGTAACCCGAGCTTGCGCTCCGTCTCTAATGACCTCGTTGTCGACGGGACGTTAAATACTAACATCCTCCTCCTCCTCCTGTTCCATTAAAATTCAGAGGATCATTTACATAGGAAATCACTGAGTTCGGTTACAAGCTAGATGTTATGTCCTGGAGTAGTTGCCGAGATATTTAGAAAATTTGTCAGACGCAAGCTTTTGACAACAGAAAACCGAGAATTCCTGATCATACTTATGTTAGTAATTTTGTTTCCCCATCTGTCACCCTTGCATGTTCTCTAGCCTGTATTCCTAAAACGTACTGTTTAACTTAGCTTATGCCACACTTTCGGAACTTGGAAAGCATTTTGCACGTCTTACTTATACACGTATACGCCAGAGAAACTGGTACAGGCAAGGGTATTCAAATACAGAGAATACAGAGATAAGTAAACAAGCAGAAGACGGCTCTGTGGTCAGCAACGCCTGTATAAGATAATTAGTGTCTGGCGCAGTTGTTAGATTGGTTACTGCTGCTGCAAAGGTAGGTTATCAAGATTTAATTATGTTTAAAGGCGGTGCTATCGTCGGCACACGCGCGATGGGACACAGCATCTCCGAGGTAAGGAAGAAGTGGGGATTTTTCATTACGACCATTTCAGAGTGCACCGTGAATATCAGGAATTCGGTAAAACATCAGATCTCCGACATCACTGCGGCCAGGAAAAGATACTTCAAGAACGGGACCAACGACGACCGAAGAGAGTCGATCAACGTGACAGATGAACGAACCCTTCCGTAAACTGTTGCAGGTTTCAATGCTGGGCCATCAGCAAGTGTCAGCTTGCGAACCATTCAACGAAACTTCTTCGATGTTGGCTTTCGGAGGCGAAGGCCCGCTCGTGTACCCTTGATGACTGCACGACACAAAGCTCTACGCCTCGAGATTGGACTGTTGATGACTGGAAACACGTTTCTTGCATGGTCGTACGAGTCTCGTTTCAAATTGTATCGAGCGGATGGACGTGTACGGGTATGGAGACAACGTCATAAATCCATATACCCTGCATGTGAGCAGGCGACTGTTCAATCTACTGGAGGCTCTGTAATGGTGTGGGGCGTGTGCAGTTGGAGTGATATGAGACCCTTCATACGTCTAGATACGATCCTGAGAGGTGACACGTACGTAAGCATCCTGTCTGATCACCTGCATCAGTTCATGTCCATTGTGCATTCTGACTAACTTGGGCAATTCCAGCAGGACAATACGACACCCCACGGGTCCAGAGTTGCTACAGAGTGGCTTCAGGAACAGTCTTCTGAATTGAAATACTTCCGATGGCCACCAAATTTCCCAGACATGAACGTTATTGAGCATATCTGGGATGCGTTGCAAAGTGCTGTTCAGAGGAGGTCTCCACCCTCATGTTACTTTCATGGATTTATTGGTAGCCCCGCAGGTCTCATGGTGCTAATTCCCTGCAGCACTACTTCAGACGTCAGTCGAGTCGATGCCACGTCGTGTTGCGGAACTTCTGCGTGCTCAAGGGGATCCTGCACGATATTCCGCAGGTGTACCAGTGTCTTTGACTCTTCAGTGTATCATCACAAGGACAGATTTATGTTACTGCGCTAAAAGATTGTTAAACACAAGATCTTCTGTAGGTAACGACATTTGTTTCAGATATAATTAAGAGATTTTCAGCAACAGGGACTGAACTTAAGTTTTGTTGTGAAAACTGTGTTTTGCTTTGCCTTGATTTATTGTGAGGTAAATTAAAGGTAGACAAGACTCTAAAATCATTTTATTAACTTTTTGACTGTTTGCCAGTCACATTCACTCTGTTAACTCATCGGGAGGATTTCATGTGAAGATTATCATGTGCTGCTGTGATGTATACAGTTGAAAAATTTGTTTATTTACTCTTACGACTGTTCCAGAAGCAGATGTGATATAAATCAGATGTAAGAAGAGCCTTGCCCAGGAGATACAAGAGACGGCCTCCCGCTCCCCTGTTGGGATGGCACAGATCAGCGACCACCCACCATACTAACAGAATTGTTTGCATGCACGTCTTGTCATCGCCACGTCAGCCATCGCAGTGCAGGTATCGACGATCACCGGCTGTCGGTAAACTAACTTTAAGCCACATTGGTAGCCACCATTTCAAACGAGGGTTGTTTTGTACCACAAAATTATGCAACTGATATGTGTCACGGAGGGAGAATATTTTTGCTCGTATACTGCACAACAGACCCACGTAAAAACAATTCATTTTTGTGGAGAACAATTATATGTACAAACACACACATTTCATTTTTGAAGACTTAGGAATTACAAGAACAGTAAATAATCTTTCACACCTAAATATGCCGGCCGCGGTGGTCGAGAGGTTCTAGGCGCTTCAGTCCGGTACCGCGCCATTGCTACCGTCGCAGGTTCGAATCTTGCCTCGGGCATGGATGGGTGTGATGTCCTTAGGTTAGTTAGGTTTGAAACATCCCTTTTGAAAAATTAATGAATTACTGTGTTGATAAACCTCTATGTTGTTTGATCTTCAAACAGCTGAGCAAAACTGGACGTACTCAGAGATTACTCTGTTTATTTATTCTGATCAACACTAATCTGACACACAATATTTTTAGCGCAACGCAGTCTGACTTTGAAAAATCCCTACAAAGGAATGGCCCCGACTAACAATAACCTATACCTTTCATTATTCACTTACCTCACAAAAATCTTTGTTACTCGAACTACTGCAATGCTGCGAGCGCTAATACTGCGAGCTAAATAAAAGATTCTAACTACTGAAGGCACTAACTACTAACTACTGATAGACATAGTTATCAAATGAAAGATTTTGATAGAGAACAAACAATGTATTTACCTTAATAATGTTCAAAAGTCATTATATATATATATATATATGTATATATATATATATAATCAGTTCACGATATACAGTGTTACAAATTTACTCTTTCTGCCACCTCTCTCCCCACATTTCCCATGCTGGCGGCTCACCTCCAACTGCGCAACGCTACGCGCTGTTCACATCCAACTCCCCAACACTACAATAGCGAATATTCCAACAATGCTAACCAGCCACAGACTGCACACGGCACAGTCAGTGATTTTCATACAGAGCGCTACGTGGAGTTACCAACATAAAAACCTGAACAGCCTACTTACAGGTTTAAGTAGTTCTAAGTTCTAGGGGACTGATGACGTCAGATGTTAAGTCCCATAGTGCTCAGAGCCATTTGAACCATTTCAACCCAAACGACTGGAAGAAACCGTAGGTGATTCCAACATGTAAGAATGGTAGAAAACAGACCTGCAGAAGTGCAGATCGGTATCCATAACTTCGGTTTGCTGCAGAATCCATCAACGTATTCTTAGCTCGAACATAGTATATTTTCTTGAGGCTGAGAAGCATATGTTCACGAATAGCATGGAAAAAAAAGTTCAAATGTGTATGAAATCTTATGGGACTTAACTGCTAAGATCATCAGTCCCTAGGCTTACACACTACTTAACCTAAATGGTCTTAAGGACAAACACACACACTCCTGCCCGAGGGAGGACTCGAACCTCCGCCGGGACCAGCCGCACAGGCCGTGACTGCAGCGCCCTAGACCGCTCGGCTAACCCCACGCGGCAGCATGGAAAAAAAGAAAAAAAGATCAACTTGGTATTAGAAAACATCGCTCGTGTGGAACACAGCCTACCCTTTTCTCTCACGAAAAATTATGAGATGTGCATGAAGATTTCCGGAAAACATTTGACACGGTGTCCCATTACAGGCTGTTAACGAAGGCACGAGATTATGGAATAAGTTCACAGACATCTGGGTGGGTGGAAGACTTCTTAAGTAATAGAACCGAGTATGTTGTCCTCGACGGCGAGTGTTCATCCGAGACAAGTTTATCGGTCAAGAGCGCCACACGGAAGTGTGATAGGACCACTGTTGTTCTCTGTAGACGTAAATGATTTGGCGGACGGAGTGGGCAGCAATCTGCGGTTGTTTGCTGATGATGCTGTAATGTACTGTAAGGTCTCGAAGTCGAGTGACTGTAGGAAGATAATGACGATTTAGACAAAATGTCTATTTTGTGTGATGAATTGCAGCTAGATCTAAACGTGGAAAAATTTAAGTTAGTGCGGATGAGTAAGAAGAACAAACCTGTAATGTTCAGATACATTATTGCCAATTTCCTGCTTGACATAGTCAATTCGTTTTAATATCTGAGCGTAACGTTGCAAAGTGATATGAAATGGAACGAGCATAAGGGAGCTGTGGCAGGGAAGACGATTGGTCGACTTTGGTCTAATGAGAGAATTTTAGGAACGACTGGTTCACCTGCAAGGTGATCGCATATGGGACGCTAGTGCAACCTGTTCTTGAGTACTGCTCGAGTACTTGGGATCTGCACTAGATCAGACTGAAGGAAGACATCGAAGCAATTCATAGGCTATGCGGGCTGCTAGACTCGTTACCGATAGGTAAGACAACAGGCAAATGTTGCGGAGATGCTTCAGGAACTCAAGTGTGAATCCCTGAAGGGAAAGCAACATTCTTTTTAGAAACAATGCTGAGAAATTTTAGGGATCCGGCGTTTGAAGCTGACTGCTGAACGATTCTACTGCCGCGAACATACATCACGCGTAAGGACCAAGAAGACAATATATGACTACTAGGCTCATACGGTAGCATATAGGCCGTCATCTTTCCCTCGCTCTATTTGCGAGTGGAACAAGAAAGGAAATGACTGGTAGTGGTGTAGGGTACCTTCCACCACGCACTGTAGTGTGGCCTGCGGAGTATCTACGTAGATGTGGATGTAATGTGTCATATAACATGTAAATACACTGAAGAGCCAAAGAAACTGGTACACCTGCCTAAAATCATGTAGGGCCACCGCGACCACGCAGAAGGGCTGCAACACAACGTTGCATCGGCTCGACTAATGACTGAAGTAGTGCTGGAGGGAACTGACACCAAGAAAATTGCAGGGCTGTCCATAAATCCGTAAGAGTAGGAGGGAGTGGAGATCTCTTCTGAACAACACCTTGCAAGGTGTCTCAGATATGTTCAACATTGTTCATGTCTAGGAAGTATGGTGGCCAGCGGAAGTGTTTAAACTCGGAAGAGAGTTCCTGGAGCCATTCTGTAACAATTATGGACATGTATAGTGTCGCTTTGTCCCGCTGGAATTCGGCAAGTCCATCGGAATGCACAATGGATATGAATGGATGCATGTGATCATAAAGGATGCTTACGTACGTGTCACCCGTCAGTATCGTATGTAGATGTAGTAGGGGTGCCATATCACTCCAGCTGCACACGCCCCAAACCATTACAGAGCCTCTACCAGCTTGAACAGTCCCCTGCTGACATGCTGGGCCCATGGATTCATGAAGGAATAAAGGATGCTTACGTACGTGTCACCCGTCAGTATCGTATTTAGACGTAGTAGGGGTGCCATATCACTCCAGCTGCACACGCCCCAAACCATTACAGAGCCTCTACCAGCTTCAACAGTCCCTGCTGACATGCTGGGCCCATGGATTCATGAAGTTGTCCCCACCCCGTACACGTCCATCTGCTCGATACAATTTGAAACGAGACTCGTCCGACGAGGCAACATGTGTCCAGTCATCAACAGTCCAGCGTCGGTGTTGACGGGCCCTGGCGAGGAGTAAGGCTTTGTGTCGTGCAGTCATCAAAGTTACACGAGAGGGCCTTCGGCTCCGAAAGCCCACATGATGATGTTTCGTTGAATGTCTCGCACGCTTAAACTTATTTATGGCCCAGCAATAAAATCTACTGCAATTTGCCCAGTGGTTGGACTTCTGTCTCGCTGACGATTCTCTTCAGTCGTCGTTGGTCCCGTTCTTGCATTATCTTTTTCCGGCCACAGCGATGCCGGAGATTTGATGTTTTATCGGATGCCTGTTATTCACTGCACATTCGTGAAGCGGTCGTACGGGAAAATCCCCACTTCATTGCTGCCTCGGAGATGCTGTGTCCCACCGCTCGTGCGCCGACTATAACACCACGTTCAAACTCACTTAAATCTTTCTAACAACTCCGCCAGACACTAGTTGTCTTAATTAGGCATTGCCGAGAGCAGATCCGTATTCTCCCCGTTTACATATCTCTGTATTTGAGTACGCATGCCTATACCAGTTTCTTTGGCGCTTCAGTGTAATAAGAACAGATCAACAGACCAATGCAAGGGATGTTACATGGCACTTTAAAGGATATTAGCTGATCGGCTCTCATGAACCATAAGGGTGGGAACATGTCCTTCTGACACAAATTTGCTAGAGATGAGTCTTCCTTGTGCCACATTTAACGCATTGCGACCCAGTCATTTCTGCCTGAAACCATTCTTTATTTATTTATTTTTTAAGTAGCAATGCCATTCTCTTAAAGCCTCCCATACCGTTGCAAGACAGAGACTCCAAGCTGCACACTGGGGTACTTATACGAATGTAGTGCGTTGCGAAAGTCGCGCACAGCATTCGAAGCAACAGTCGGCGTGGAGTGTTCGCTATGCAATTGTAAGAGATATGTGCCTGCAGTTTTTGTTGCGTAGTTTACTACGTCTTTGGTTTTTGCATAGTGATGTTAATGAGAAGATAATTGACTCTGAAAGTAAGTACATTTCACTTTATTGTAATGTAAATCTGAGTATTTACTGTAGTTTTTATGAGTGGCCTCAGCAGAAAACCACTGGGGATTTATGTACTTTTATAATTAATTCTGTAATTGGACGTAAACTTATTCAGTTTCAGGCCAGGCTTTTCCCTGTTATTTAGGAATATAACTTGTTTTAAGCATTATGTTTTCATGAAGGCTTCGAGGTGGCACTTCTGTCTTTTAGGTTGAAGAAGAAATTCCGAGTAATTTCTATTCAGAGACTTCTGAGGCAGAAACTGACCCTGAAAATGCCTCTGTGAATATTCTCCAACAGGCAGCTACATGAGGGACTTCAACTACCTTGCCAGGTCCTGAACTACTCTTGAAGATTCAAATGACAACAGTAAAGATGAGCCTGCCATGATAGATTCACAAATAAGACGGTTTTCATAGTACAAATTAGCAGCCGTGCATGAATTCTCTGAAGAGGACAGACCGAATGTTGATGTAAGTTTCGAATCTCCCATGAAAGGATTTCTGAACTTTTTTCCACAGAAAATGAGGGAAGACTGATAGCTGTACGTCTCAGTGGTTCCAAAGTGTTAATTTTCCGACAATTTCTTGTTGTATTTTCTGCTTAACATGACAATAACGATAACTTTTGCGAAAAATTTTAAGATTTAATTTTTTTCATAGTTTTGGGACTCAAAGGGATGAGGAAACAAACAACATTTTTAGTGCAATCATGACATCCCGATGTGAGAAAACTTTATTGTATGACATCTTATCATTTCTTTGAAATAAAAGTAGTTCCAAGTTGAATTTCACTTGCATTTCAAGAACAATATATCACTATCAAATACTTAAAAAAAACGATATTTTGATAATCATGTAGCATAAGTCTGCAACTGTTGGACACTGTTCCACACAAGATTTTTTATAATGTAACTCAAATATTTGTTTAATGAAGTAGATCATGGCTATGATCCCAGTAGCAAGCCTACACTGTGAACGCAGGCGAAGAGATTTTATAATTATTTATTTACTTTATGCGTGACAGAGACACCTGGCATTATAGTTTGATAGTGGAACATATTTTATCTATGTCAACAAAATTCTTCTGGGCTGTGCTTAGCACAAAGCCCTGAGAAAGACCACCTACAATATTGTCCGATACGATGTCAACAGCCCAGAAGAATTTTATGGCCAGTGACAACGGCCGTCGAAGCCAACGCTTACATTTTATCTATGTACAAGCTTGAGGTCTTTTTTTTTTTTTTTTTTTTTGAAAGCAATATATGAAGACTTTCCTACTGGCTTGCTAGGCCTAGCGCAAGGTTGTCTCCCTTAGCCTTTGGTGTTTCTCCTCCACCACAAGGCAGTGGTTCCCTTCTCATTTAATCCCCAGAACGGAAGGTTGCCTCATCTCCCAGCTGCGCCGTTCCGAAGTCTTCCTTCTCCGCTGTCGCTGCCATTAAGGTCTTCACCTGTAACCCTTGGCAGGGAAAGACTGGGAAAATTGAAGAAGATAGATATAGAAGATGGATACATTAATGTAATAAAGACAATGTACAGAGGACACAACTGTAGAATTAGAACACGATTGGGGAACTCTGAATACTTCGAAATAAGAAAAGGACTTAAGCAAGGAAGTATTCTAACTCCTGCACTTTTTAAAGTTGTGATGGAGGGAATGAATAGGGCAGTTAAAAATATACTAAAAGAAAGACAAAAAGATGATTTTTTGCAGATGATATGGTAATATGGGTTGATAAGGAGGTAGATGTGAAACGTCCCCTTTGAACAATTATACAAGACTGTGCTTAAACTGACACACAATGTTTTGTTAGCGCAACGCAATCTGACTTTCAAAATTCCCTACAAAAGAATGGCCCTGACTAACATTAAACTATACCTTTGACAAATCACTTACCTCACAAAAATCTTCGCTGCTCAAGCTACTGCAATACAGCGAGCGCCACTACTGCCAGCTAAATAAAAGATTCAAACTATGGAAGGCACTAACTACTGATAGGGATAGTTAGCAAATGAAAGATATTAATAGAGAACAAACAATGTATTTACCTTGATATCATCATATATAAATATAGCAGTTCATGACAAATTTCAAAACTCCGCCATCTCTCTCTCCACATCCACCACTGCTGGCGGCTCACCTCCAACTGCGCAACACTACGCGCTGTTAACAGCCAGCTGCCTAACACTACAATGGCGAGTATTACAACAATGCAAAGCAACCACAGACTGCACACAGCACAGCCAGTGATTTTCATACAGAGGTGGCATTACCAATAAAAAAACCTAAACAGCCTACTTACATAGCCCCCATGCTACCCAAAAAAATTTTACAAATTTTTTTTGGGCACTGGCCAATACATATTTGTTAAAATTTTTTTCACAATTACAATAACAAAGAAATCAAAGGCACACACTTATTGATACAATGTTGGTCAAAAGCTAAAATTTTCTCACAGTCCATAAAGACAGTCCTCATCATTCGTCACAGTAAAATTGCAGTGTTTTTCTCAAAGTCTGAGCAGTAAAAGACAATGCACACAGACGTAGTGGATTTCCATGCAGTCTTGAAGAAGTAGTGTTGTCCTTCCAACGGAAAGACAGTGCTGACTCGACATGCAGACAGGTAATGGGCCACAACAGAGTAAACCCACAGCAGAGTCAGTCGACGTTTTGAAGAATATTGGTAGGTAGGTCATCACAGAGCAGACCCACTGTAGTCCTGTTAGAGATTACGGTATTGGTGGGTCATCAAAGGTGTAGACCCACTGCAGTCCTTGTAGAGACGACCAGCAGCCATCTGTTGCAAATGTGCAGGTGCACAATCACCATCGAAGAGTCTTGCGGACAATATAGCAAGTCCATAAACCACCACTTGTGCACTCACAAAGTTTTCGGAACTGTCCTTAGAACCAACAATGCTGTTATCGAGTCCCTTGCTGAATTATTAACACACATGCAAACACTAACAGTCCCTACTTCTCACATATTGTCCATATACTATGACCAACAGAAACGTGTGCAGTGAAATGTAACTAACAAGTTAATAATATCATGAACTGGTGACAATTACAATTTTATAACATAAGAATACAATAAAGGTACAAAATATATCATTAAAAACATAATAATACAGATAACATTTGTAGTACAGGCTTTACAAAAGAATAGAAATAGACATATACATCAGTGTTACAGGAATTATGACATAAGTAAATACATAAAGATCACAAGAACTTTTGAAACATCACCTTCACATGTGAGCAACAAACCAGAATAAATAATGTCTAAGCATATTTACAAGGTAAATAACATATTATTAATGCAAATTATATTTGAGGATAACAGTATTCCTCATCATAGTGAATGTAGCTTAATATTAAAAGAAGAAAAAATTCTATGAAACTACACAGAGACAGGAAGAAAACAAATACACAAGGGTACACAAACACATAGTGGGATAACACCAATAGTAAAGGACAGGGTTCGTTTTCAGTGTAACATGTGGTACTGCAGTCCAACCCAAAACTTCATATATCTTTCCTCTTATTTCATCCTTTGTTTCCACCAAAAAAATCCTATCCAAGCATGCTTTCTGTATTTATTTCACATATTTCTTACCTCATTATTTATTTCCAAGAAAATCCTACCTATACCTGCTTTCTGTACTTTTTTCGTATAGATTCTCAATGCATTTCTTCCAATTCATCGCAACTCATTCTCTTCTATAGTCTACCCCCTCTTAAGCTAACTTAAATCTACTGAGCTCAGATACTAAACTAAGAGACGAGGCAATGCAGCAGCACAAAACAAGTAACACAAACAGCAATGATAAAAAATACAAAAGGCAAAGCAAGCAGCATAAATTACAACTAATATAAGGCAATGAGCAGCAAACAAAAAAAAAAAATCTGGCTTAGCAGAGTAACACAAATTAAAGTTCAGTAGCACTATGCCTGGCAAACAGCAGCTTATATCTAAACATGACATAGCTCAAGCAGAAAAAATAGTACACTAAAGATAACAATGCAGATAAGGGAAATGTATAATCACATCTTAATGTCTAAGTAATTTAAAGTGGTGCACCACAACAACTGATTGTAAAAAGAAATATTACCATGTACTTGAAAAGAAAATTATGTGTTACTGTTACTAGTTCCTTCTTATTGTTCTTTCCTTTCCAAGTGCTCCTTTTTTAAAGAATGTGGATCATAAAATAATTATTTAATAGATCTGTTGACAGAAAGTGTTCACATTAGCAAATGCATTTTATTTTATAAAAGCAATGCTGCAACACAGCTGGAAACCAGATATCAAGTGAAATAAGCAACTACGAAAAGCAAAGCATAAAAATATCATTCAATAGTCATGTGGCATTTCGTAAGTCAGTAGCTCTCAACTCTCATAGAAAGACACTTGTCATAATCAGGTGTGCAGATGTACGAATATTTCCCATCAATTCATAAGCACTGCAGTAATTAGCACAAAGTACGAGTAATCATATGTTTTCAGGTAATGAGCGTGTAATATTTGCGATGCTTTCTACAAAGGAATGTCAATAGCAAGGTTAATGGAAGTAATGAGGGTGTCGCATTTGCAATAATTTCTCTAAAGGAATGCCAATGGCGAGGATAAAGGCCTGCCTTTTTTCTTTTTTTTTTTTTTTTTTTCTACCTGTGCTTCCGGAAAGGCACACCCTAATGGCTTGTTCTCCAGGTGTTTGACACAGCTGCGTGCCCACGACGCATTACGTGCAGATGGTCACTTAACTTTCTTACGGAAATATTTACGACACCAGTTTCCGCTACAGTGACAGTCTCACATAAAAATATTTCACAGGTCAAGAATTAGCGTTGCAAATCTGTAGAAAGAAAATCCTATGAATATAACGTTGTCCAAAAAATTTTCGACGGCATTGTGATACATTCACGCATTTACACACATTTCATAACTCTTAAAGTACGATTCTTGGTTTCCAACATCCTTTTTCACAAGTCAAGAGTCCCTACCCACTATTCATTACTCCTTACCTTATTACACATATACGTATCCATCGACACTCGTCAATATTTCGTCATTATAAATATGAAGCATAATCAAATAACTCATATAGCCTCAGCCTATTAATCGTAAACATACCTCAGCAGCATAATACACATCGTCGTCGTAAAAATAACATCATAACACCTCAGTCAAATCTCAAAATCGTCGTAGCTTCCTCCAATAATTAAAAAAATTCTCTGCTCATGTCAAAAGTGTCATCTGCCTCAAACGTACTTTAAAAATCATGAATCCATACCAAATACATCATTCAAAGCTCTCATAGTATCACAATGGTTCCGAAAAAATATGAAGAGTTCACACAGTACAGACAAAATACAATTTCGTAAGTGTGAAGTTATCCAACGGTGTAATTACGTAAACATGTGTCACTGACGTAGTAAAAAACATGTTTATCTCTCAGTTAAATGATCAGATAGCTGTGTAATTTGTGTTAGAGAAATATGGTACCGATGTGTAAAGTTGTATAAGCAAATACCATATTAGCTAGGGTTCCTTGTGGTTGCCAAACACATGGTACACAAAGTAGGCGTATACCCCCCTGAGGATTAATATAATTATACCCTCAGGTGTTACAGATTACAGCAATGGAATGAAATGTATCATGGAAAACTTTCTTTGTACTTCAAAAAATCTTTAAAAATAAATGTTTTAAGTACCAAATTAATCACTCAAATACGTGTACTGTAGCGCTAAATGTGCGTCTTGTTGCAACATAATCTGTGTGGAAGTGTCGTAGTTATCGTCCTCCGAAAGCGAAGTTCTGCAGAAGTCAATGTACTTACCTCATAATACACAAAAGTGAAATGCTTTGCGTATAAATGTCTTAGTTATTACGCTTATTGCCGTGATGAAGAAAGTACTGTACTGTAACGTATTGTTGTGCTACGGAAAAGGCAGTCTCATTGTAGCTATACCACAAAAGTTACTACTAAAACCTGTTTTACTTTCCAGAATAAAACAGAAAACTGTGCAGATATAAAACAGAAACACTGCAAAAGCAACATTGTAAATTTTCACTCATTAGTAGCGTCGTGATAAAACCGTGTAGTTGTCACATAAACTAACCACTGTGTCGTCTGGTATCTCACAGAAAGTACTTTAAACCCAGAATGTATTTTCAAGTAAACCAAAATGTTGCATTAAAATCTCATTAGCAGTACTGGTAAATGTTCTAAGTATGTGAGCCTTATAGTCGTTACGTAATCGTGCAACTAACAAGCAAGAATGTACAAATACAACACTGTGTCGTCTGTTCACTACAACAATGCATTCGTAATTTCTGTTTAAAAATGTTCCCTAGGTTCTAGACTGGATATTTAACTTCAAACATAGTTGTATGTTAACAGTTTCTTAAGTCTGACACAGCATACTAGTAATGTAAAGTGAAAAGTTATATGACAAAGACAAAGTTAAAAAGCAGATTATCTTTCAATAAACGGTTTTACATGTGAAATGTGGTGTAAACCTTTACTCTTCCTAGTACGCAGAGTTTCAACTTCAACGCAATTATCATGTGGTATACGTCGGATTCTGTAAGGTCCATTGTAAACTAGAAAGAATTTGTGACTCAAGTGTTTCTTCTTATGTGACAATGAATGAGCTTTAATGAGAACTTTCTGACCAATATACAACTTCTTTGCATTTGCTTTACCGTGTAGTTTTCTCCTTTTGTCTGCTGCAGATTTCATATTTTTAAGAGCCAAATCAATTATGTCTTTGTGTCGAGGTTTACGTGTATTCGGGAAAGGTATAAGCTCTCTGATTCTGTTCGGTGGTTCTTCATTCTTCAGTACAAGAGTAGGTGGTAAAGCAGTGGAGTCGTGAGGCATTTCATTCAGCACATTTTGAAATAAGTGTAAATATCTGTCCCAATGCTGATGCTTTCTGTGACAATAAAGTCTGCAAAGCTTATTGATTTCTTTCATAATCCGTTCGGAGGGGTTACAATGTGGTGAGTACAATGAAATAAAAACAGGTTTGATTTTATGGTTGCGAAGCATGCGTGACCAAACAGCAGATCTGAATTGCGGTCCGTTATCTGAAATGACTTTACTAACGTGTCCAACTTCACGTAAGAAATTTTTAACAAAGGCGTTGGATACAGACCGTCCAGTGGCTTTACGTAACGGTGTGAAAGAAACAAATTTTGAAGTAAGTTCAACAGCGACTAGAACGTACGAAAATCCATTAGATGTTCTGACAAGCGGTCCCAAGAGATCAACAGCAGCAAATTCTTTTAATTTAGAAGGAATGATAGGAAACAACGGAGCACGATGTGAGACAGTGGATGGTTTCGCCTTTTGACAAAGTTTACAAATAGACAAGACTCTTCGAATTCGCTTTTCCATATTGTTAAAATAACAAGTCGTTCGAAGAATATGATAACATTTTCGTGGGCCAAAATGTGCGTAGCTGAAATGAATGTACCAAATGAGCTCATTAACAAAATCGTCTGGAATGCGAAGTACCCATAGCTTGTCATCAACAGTGCAGCGTTTGAAGAGTATGTTGTTTCTAACCAGGTAATAATGCCGAATCTGTGTGTGTGTCTTTTCATGCCATTTGCTCTTGATGTCTTTCCAAATCGGATCTTTATCTTGTTCATGAGCAATGTCCTTTAAAGATGTGGTGATGAAGTTTTCAAAGGCGACTTTCTGAATGTAAAGAATACTGAAATTTTTCTCAATGTTGCCTTCTGTGTTACTTTTCTCAAGCCCAGCCGGTGCGCGTGACAGTGCGTCCGCAACAATGTTCTCCTTGCCGGGAATGTAGACTATTGTGAAGCGGAATTCTTGCAGAAACAATGCCCAACGTTTTAACCTGTCATGATTTAATTTTGAAGACATAAGAAATTGTAATGCACGATGATCACTGTATACTTTTACGTGCTTACCAGAAAGAAAGAAACGGAATTTGTTAAATGCCCAAACGATAGCTAAAGCTTCTAATTCAGTAACGGAATAATTTTTTTCAGATTTTGTTAGCACTCGGCTAGCAAAAGCAATGGTTTTCTGAACAGTAGTGTCATTTTCTGTGGCTTCTTGAAATAAATGGGCACCAAGACCGACTTTAGAAGAATCCGTGCTAAGGCAGAAATCTTGTGACAGATCTGGATGAGCTAAGATTGGCGCGTGAAGTAACGCTTCTTTCAAAGAATTGAATTCCAATTGTGCTTGTTCGTCCCAGTTCCAAATAGTATTTTTTCCGGTGAGAGAACAAAGTTTTGGTGTAACAAGAATTTGCATGTTCAGAAAACGACGGTAAAAATTTACGAGACCTAGAAAACTGCGGACTTGTCTTTTTGTGGATGGAACTGGAATGTCTCTGATTGCTTCTAACTTTTCAGGATCCGGCTGAATGCCTTTAGAAGAAATAATATGTCCCAAAAACTTCACCTTTGTCCGACCGAATTCAGACTTTTCCAAGTTAACTGTAATTCCAGATTCTGCAAAAATACATAACAAACTGTTGAGGATGCCATTATGTAGTTCCCATGAAGCTTCTGCTATTAGAATATCATCCACATATAAGGTGATGTGACGTTTTAAGAACTCAGGTAATATGGAATTTAGCCCGTGAATGAATGCTGCTGAAGAAATGTTCAAACCAAAAGGAAGTTTCCGAAACTGATAACAAACGCCGAAACAAAGGAAAGCTGTGTATTTTCTACATTCTGGATGAAGTTCGATCTGATAAAAGCTGGATCTGAGATCAATGGAAGACAACACTTTTACACCATTAAAATTTTGAAGAAGTTCTTCCATCGTCTGCGGCCTGTCTGTTTCAGGAATAATGATAGTATTGATTTGTCTCGAATCTAAGACAAGCCTGATCGATCCATTTTTCTTCTCAACAACATGTAACGGATTGTTGTATGAGCTTACTGCAGGCTCAATAATGCCCTCGTCAAGCATAGATTGTATTTCTGTTCTAACACGGTCCCTATAATGTGCTGGAATTACGTATGGTCTAACACAAAATTTAGTATGCTCACGAACAAGAAATTGGTATTGAAATCCCTTGATTGTTCCTGTTTTGTGAGTAAAATTTGTGGAATGTGCTTGTAAAATCTCAAAGAGGTCCTGCCTATCAGTGTCATTACAATTCTCAATTGTTTGAATTTTATTCTGAATTAACTTATTAGTTTCAAATATGCCGTCGACATCATCCCTGTCAGTACTTGCAGAGTGATTGTTAGTGTCAAGTTCCGTTGAAAATTCCGAACTGTTGTCTAACAGGAGGTAAAGCCGATTAATTTCTTCGTCATGGTTTGAGAGCCAATCTTCAAATTTCAAAGCTACTGACTTACCTTCTTTTTCTAAACTTATTTCAGCATCGTGAAAGCTTAAGATTGCTTTGTATTCATTCAAAAAGTCTACTCCCAGTATAATTTCCGTCGACAATAATGGAACAATAAGAAAGCTCATAGAGAAGCTGTGGCTTTGACAAAAGAATTCTAAGTTGGTTTGTTGGCGTACATCTACACTTTTTCCAAAGATTGCACCTTGTAATTTAATCTTACGTAACGGAAGTGTGGGACAATCGTTCGATTTGTTGCATTTGCTAAAGGCTGTTTCACTGATTACTGAAATGGGACTGCCAGAGTCAAGTACTGCCGTAAATTTTACATCATTTACTGTAATGTGAATCACAGGATATGCAATGTTGTTATGTTTTATGTCGTGTTCCTGGAGTAAGATGTCCCTAATGTCTTCCATTTTTACGTAATTACTAGCTACGGCAGCTGCGTCGTCAGTTTCATAAGTATGTTTTGTGGCTGCCAGCGGTGTGAGTCATTGCCTATTGTCTCTTTGTTGGCGCGCGTCGTTATTGGGATTAGGAGGCCTAACTTCCACAAATTCGCCTTGCCGAGAGGGCCCAGCTCTGTTTAAAGCTCGCCAGTTCTGATGGAATTCAGGTCTGTCGTTTTGTCGGTAGTTTACACAGTTTCTTTCGTGTCGGTCATGTGGTGGAGAATTTCTCCCTGAATCGTAACTGCGCGCTGAACTGTTGCGTCTGAAATTATTCTGTCTCCCTTGATAATAATAGTTCTGATTACCATATTGTCTGTTTCTATGGTTATCTCTGTCATAGTCATTACTACGGAAATGCGATCTTTCTCTGTAACTACTACTCTGCCAATGGTTGTCATATGGGTGGTGTCTGTTTTGGTCACGATTTGCGTTGTAAGAATAGGCTTGTCGTGGCCAGTTATTGTTTCTGTCGTCACGGAATTGTGACGGATGTGACCTGTAGTGATTGTTTTCCTGTTTTCGCATCCCGCGACTGTCTGTGTCAATTTCTAGTTCTTGTAACAGTCCCTGAAAAGCCTCAATGTCTTCTTTATAACGTCCTGCTAAAATAATATGTCGTAAATGTTCAGGCAATTTGAGTAAGCAAATGCGGATGAGTTCTGAGGGGCTGTATGGGTTTGAAAGATACTGATTCTTATGCAACATGTCTTCAAAATGTTTCACAAGACTGGAAAATTCAGATTGTTCGAAATGTTTCATCATTATGATGCCATGTTTTACTCGGTCTTGTGTGGCTTGAGACCAATATGCGGAGAGGAAGGCATGGTAAAACTCTCCTTCACTGTGGCAATCGTGAATGACCGATCGCATTCTTACAGCTGGTTCGTTCTCTAAATAGCCACACATAAATTCTAACCTGTGCTCCAATGACCAGTTGGGAGGAAAACAATGAGAGAATTGATGGAGCCATGCTTGTGGATGAATGTCGTTGCCAGAATTCTTAAATGTTTTGAATTTACGTGTAGTAATGAACAGCTTATAGTCAAAATCGTCATGTCGGCGAGTCGCATGTCGGTCATTGTTACTTCGTTTCGGCGGTTCCATCTCAAAATTCGGTGCACACTGCCAGTTTCTTTCATAATTTCCGAAGTGTCCTGTGTTATTATTTTGTGGTTGTTCCGTATTTCTATGTCCCTCTTCCCGTATTGGAGCGCGAGTGTCCTCTGAAATACGTAATTCTTGTATTACCTGCGTCAACTGATCTTGTACTTCCCGGATTTCTCTTTTGTACTGTGTATTGATTTGATTTTGATTTTATTTGAATTTTCTTATTTGTTCATACTCTTCTGTGTCAGTGAAGGCTATGGGTCTTGTGTCATTCAGATCATCATCTACCTTTGTAGATAAGTTAGTGACCTGATCCGAAAGTTCGGCTACTTTCTCCGATAGTGTACTTATTTCCTCCATGTGTCTTTCTGAACCAATTTTCAGGGTATCTACTGTGTCCTTTAAGTTTTCCTGAGTTCTTGCAAGTTGCGTAACCGAATCGGTAGATGCAACTGAGTCAATTTTAGCTTGCAAGGTCTCATGATTTTCATGAACAATAATTTGCAGTTCTTTTATGGCTGCTTCGTGATTCTGTAATGCCTTTTCATGCCGCGAAAAAATAGGTTGGAAATGCTCACAAATTTGTGTTTTTACGTCATTACAGACCTTTTGACATTTCGATTCGATGTTATGTAACTCAGTGGTTAAATCTTCACGTGTTTGTTCAAGTGTAGTGTCTAACTTTTGAAGATTTTGTGCCATTGTGTCTAACTTTTTGAGATTTTGTTCCATTGTGTCTAACTTTTTGAGATTTTGTTCCACTGTGTCTAACTTTTTGAGATTTTGTTCCACTGTGTCTAACTTTTTAAGATTTTGTCCCATTTGTCTCTGATTTTGTTCCATTTGTTGCATTAATTGCAATAATAATGTATTAGTGTCTGGAATCTGTTTCTCTACGCTTTTCGGCAGTGCATTTGCACCGGCAACATTCACATTTTGACAAGCAGAAAATGCGTCTTGACTTATTTGAGAAAACGGTGATAACCCAAAACCTGAATCTACAGTATTTGCAAAATTGTGTCCTGTCATTTCGGATTCCTGAGGCGAGCTGTTGCCGACCGATCGATCGACAATGCTTCCCTGTTCACTACCTGTTTCACTGTCTACACCATTGTTTGCAGCCCGCTCCATTTCCCTATGCACAATTACCAAATTACTACTTTGAACATCAGTTAATTCATTACTCGGTGGTGCTAACACACTGCTTTCATTTTCACTGTCATTTCTCAGTTTACTTTGGAGCCTAGTATTACGTTTTTCACACGCCATTATTGTCACAATATTTCACACGACAACACAGAAAAGCACAATTTGAAGAGCAAAAATAAGATAACACATTAACATAACACTGAAAATAATATCTAGTTAATTGCAGCTGCGAAATACTTGGTGCAAATCTACATGCATGCCACAACTGTTTTACTGTACAACAATGAAAGACTGCAACTACAAAGGAGATTTTCTCTACAATTACACGCTAGCAATAAACAAAATCTACACTAATTACACAAACTACAACAAAAAATCAGAAGATTCCAGGGAGGTATCCTCGGCTAAGGGTCGACATATGAAACGTCCCCTTTGAACAATTATACAAGACTGTGCTTAAACTGACACACAATGTTTTGTTAGCGCAACGCAATCTGACTTTCAAAATTCCCTACAAAAGAATGGCCCTGACTAACATTAAACTATACCTTTGACAAATCACTTACCTCACAAAAATCTTCGCTGCTCAAGCTACTGCAATACAGCGAGCGCCACTACTGCCAGCTAAATAAAAGATTTAAACTATGGAAGGCACTAACTACTGATAGGGATAGTTAGCAAATGAAAGATATTAATAGAGAACAAACAATGTATTTACCTTGATATCATCATATATAAATATAGCAGTTCATGACAAATTTCAAAACTCCGCCATCTCTCTCTCCACATCCACCACTGCTGGCGGCTCACCTCCAACTGCGCAACGCTACGCGCTGTTAACAGCCAGCTGCCTAACACTACAATGGCGAGTATTACAACAATGCAAAGCAGCCACAGACTGCACACAGCGCAGCCAGTGATTTTCATACAGAGGTGTCGTTACCAATAAAAAAACCTAAACAGCCTACTTACAGATGTACAGTTACAACTGGATGCGTGGAAGGAAATAATGAAAAGATGTGGATTAGAAATAAATAAACATAAGAGTGAAGTAATGGTGTTTGGAATTGAGAAAGGGATCAACAGAAATATTACCTTGAATGGAGAACCCCTCAAAGTGGTAGAAAGTTTCACTTATTTAGGGAGTGAAATATCTAGCGATGGAATAATAACTAACGAAATTAGTAGGAGGTTACAGAAGGGAGGCAATTTGTACCAAACAATAAAACACCTGATTTGGAATAAGGAAGTTTCAGAAAAGCAAAACTCTCTTATGTAGAAGAATTATTACTTCCCTATTGTCACCTATGGTGGAGAAACATGGAGAATGACAGAAAAGGAATGAAGCAGACTGCAATCAGGGGAAATGAAATTTCTCAGAGCGGTTAAGGGAAAAACAAGAATGGGCAGAGTAAGGACTGTAGAGATTATAAAGGACCTTAAACAAGAAAGTATGAGAGAAGAAATTGAAAAAAAGAAAGCCGGTATGGGCATGTTAAGAGGATGCATGTACAGAGACTCCCCAAAATTATGGAAGAACTAAAGATGGATGGGTAAAGGCCTAGAGGGTGCCCAAGAACACGGCCGAAAATGGGAGTGAAAATATCTGTGGAAAGGAGAGGTGTGACCTGGCAGCAAGTGGAGGAAGAAAAGTGGTGGGAGGACCGAGCCAAATGGAGAGGACTCATCAGCACTCAGACCCGGCAGTAGCTGGAGCGGGATCCGGATATAGAGAAATATGCTTACCATATTTATCCTCATATCATCATGTTAATTCAAGCAAGCAATACGGAACCTTGTCATTTTATACATCCTTATGGAAGCCTGTTAAGAGCCCTTTTCTGGTTCCGGTGGTTGAGTTAGTTAATTTCCGGGATACATAAACCAGGTGATGAACAAATAAAGCAATGTTGGGAGTTTTTAATTTTTTTTTTTTTTTTTTTTTTTTTTTACAAAGAGGGATGAAAGAGGTATGTGGTACTACTGTCAGTTAGTGCTATCCGATATTGTTTCATTTTCCTACCACTGTTTTGTGGTTACTTTATTGAGAGCACTTGACATGTTAGATTGGGAAGAAAGATTTGAATTTCTCTGACTGCCACTGTTGTTTGTAGTTCTTGTTTGTCGGCAAAAGGCGGTCACTGAGTGTCATTAGGAGGGGGCGACGATACATGGGTAATTAAGGAGTTTCACGGAAGTGGAGCCACAGCCCACTCTGTGCTTTTCTTGGTTAGAGCTGGTGTCTGAGAGCAGAGAGCTCCGTGTAGCCACTGCTGTCCTTAGGGAATAACTGATCATTACATTCCTGCCTGTTCTGTACGGACAGGAAACGACAGGAAGCCACGATGCTGCCAGAGCAGTGTGAGAAGTTCGCCTGTTTTGCATCCAATGTTTTTGAGTAGTAAATCGAATTGAGTTGCCTACGCTACCATGTTTGCCGCGTAGAAGCTGACCAATCAGTGGGACGCTGCTCCAACTCCTTGTTAAAGTGTGTTTTGTACTCCAAGGTTGGGAAGTTTTTGCTGCATTCCCCTGTTTTATTTTTTTTTTCGCGAAATAAGTGATATTCAGGCTCATAGCATTGTCAAAAAACATTCAGTCATTCCCTCCACCTGGAGTTTTATTTGAAAGTTGAGAGTTGTTGGCGGAGAAGAAGTTCTGAGCTGATTGTCTCCCGGCGACTGTCTGGTGCTGACCCGATTCCTGGGGAAATCTCAGTATTACAAATGTGGTAGTGTGATCCATAATCCGAGCAGTTCACAACTTATTTGTTCTGCCAGGCAGTATACGTTGAGTAAAGTTGTTCCATGTAATTTGGGAGGAATGGGAGATTAGATGTTTAACGCCCCATCGACAAAGAGGTCATTAGAGTCAGAGCACAAGCTAGGATTATGGAAGAATGCGGAAGGAAATTGGCAGCGCAGATTCAGATAAACCAACCCGTTATTTGCCTAAAGCGATTTAGGGAAATCACGGAAAAGCTAAATCCGGATTTGGGGGGGGGGGGGGGGGGGGGTTGAACCGTCGTCCTCCCGAATGCGAATGCAATGTGCTAACCACTGCGCCACCTTACTCGATCATATAATTTGATACACTACCACAGTTTGGTATCATTATTTGTAATTTCTGCTGAGATTTTGGAGAACTTTCCTCTGTGTGAATTTTATGTGAATTTTGTGCGTCGTAAAGAATAAATAATCTTCTATACACACACTTGAATTAGATTTCAATATATCTACTGTTGCGGTGTTTTCTTTGCATACAGCTGCCAAACACATCCAACTACTGTAAGAAATTAAGAAAAGAGACACCACTGAATTTCAACCTACTGCTCATTACCTTTATTTGATTTAGTATTTATAGCCCTTTACTCATCCTGTTCCCCTTCGACCTGTAATTCATAAATTTCCACTATGTGTAACATCAAACTGCCAATTCCCATACTTAAATTTTCTAATCTTCTAACTCTATATAGGAGTCTGACACTCTTCACTCCGACCAATTTTTATTTGTGCCGATGTCAGAATCTTCCTAAGTAGTTCCCAACCTGGAAACCGAAGTGACAAAGTATTTCACCTTTGGAATGTTTTATCGAAGAGGACGCCTTCGTCATTTAACCATACAGAAGAACTTCATGCCCCATGGAAAAATCAAACTGTGGTTCCCCCTTGCTTTCGGCCGTTTGCAGTACCTGGACGGCAAGGGTATGTTGGCTAACGTTCCAAGGCCAGATCAGCCTATCATCCAGACTGTAGCTCCTGCAGTTGAGGGATACGCTGCTATCCGCCTTCGAGAAACACATGACTAAACTTCACACAAACAACTTTCTGTGTCACTGAGGCGCACAAGCAACGCCACCTCAGCAATATCCATGGTTTATGGGGGACTGGGATATATCCAACAAATAATTTAGGAAGGCGGATGCCAGTGCTGCTCTAAGATGAAAGGTTGGCACGAGACAGATGTTTAACGGGGGCTACATGAAACCAGTCAAGGAAAGTAGTATACTAAATGAAGTTCAACAGTTTTGCCATTTAGTACAAAAAATGAGTAGCCAGAGTGAGGTGAGAAGTTCTTCGAAACCAATTACTAATCTAGAATTCTAGAAAAGTTTCTGAGTATGCACGTTTAGAGTATTACAAAGTAAAAAGATTTAAAAAATTGCAGTGAAACAAAGGTAGATAAGGTAAGAAATATGTGAAATGTAAGAATACTAAAAATGAAGTCAAGAAATTCGAGTAGTGACCAAAGAGATAGGTTAGAGAAACTAGAAGCGTGAGATTTCAATATGAACTTCGCCAGAGTACTTTTGCAAAGCAGAACTGTAAGTGCAGAACCGACAGAGACGTCACTAAATGGAATGCGTCTGCTGGTTATGCAGGATTGTGGTAGCCGAATGGCATCAAAGGAAGCCAGAAGTATAAACAAATATGTAGTCCGTTCCATCATACTTTGCGAGAGGGGAGCCAAGAACAAGTAATTCAGCACTTTGATAACAGTGTGCAACGGAGAAAAGGTGCTGCTGTAACTAGACTAAATTTGGTAGATGCAAACTTCAGGTAAAGGAATTCACTGGATCGCTGATGTTAGAAACCAGAGCGGCTGAGAGCGCTGACACGTTGAGAAAAGGAGAGCGCATTCGGTAACCTGTCTGGGGGGGCGGACCACGTCATCGACTGCTATAAAAACCCCGCCCTTCTCTAGCTCATTCTCAGAGTTAGACCATACCACTTATATTACGGATACCGATTGAAGACCAGTTCTCTTAAGTTACAGGATGCTCTGGTGAATTGAACAAGTGTCTACAAACTGGCGCCAACTTGGAATCCACTGCTGCAAGCCCACAGCCGTCCGGCCACGGAATGGATTTACGGTCCGCAAGTCACAGTCCTGCCGGTCACAATGATGACTGACTAACGATGGAGGTTGGGCTGATCTTCCGTGAATGAAGAATCGATTTCTCCGCCTGCGAGCTGTTCAACATAGGCGCTGGGCGACTGTGTCGCCTTTTCTTGGGCAGTACAGGTACCACCCTACTAGCTGCATGCTGAAACCACCACTCGGGCTGTCCATCGTCTTGCTGCTGGATCTTCCACCTACACATCATCTCGATAACTTACAACAGGGGCTTGCAAGTATCTGGATCCAAGCCTGAGGACAGCTTCACTCTTTGAGAATGCAGAGTCTGTGATGGACATCCACAGCCGCGCCAGGCTGCGGGAACGCATGGCCGCTGCAGCTTCTGGTGACGGAGCCGCAGTGCTGACCACAGCCACCCGGTTACCTCACCAGGCACTGACGGGCTACTTCATGCTTTCAAGCAGCGCAGACTCAGTACTGTCACTGATAGGCAGAGCCGGGAAGAAGACGGAATGACTGGAAAACTCGCGACAGTAAATGATTGTTAATTGAACGGTGTTTCATTAGCGGCCTGGCGCTTCACAAGATCACTCATTCCCACTCTCTACTCGATCTGCTCATAACAAGACCCCCTGCTCCTGTCGTAACAGTACCGATAATGTTATACGACATTCATTACGTTCTAGCTCAAGCAATCGAGAAAGAATGAATGTTCCAGCCATTATCCCGTCTACCATTCTCAGAGCTAACGAAGGAAAACAGAAGCTTTCTACAGTAGAATTTTATGAAAAAAAATGGAAAAATGAATATAAACTGCATTTAGGAAGAGTTAAGCTGCACAGGTCAAGAGTGGAAGTCATAATGGAGATAGGCTGATTGGTTGTTCCAACTACGTATCTGAAATAAACATTTCTTACCACAGAAAGTAGAGTGTGATAGTTTAAAATATTTGGTCTCAAGGAGGGAGAAACAACAAAGACGTCTTTTGCACAATGGTGTGGAATTTATAATTACGTATTATTATCAATAAGTTTATCGAAAACTGCATAAGAACATGAGACACATAAAACAGAAAAATAAAACACAAAACAAACACACGAAACTGTTGAGAATCTAGCATAAAATTGGAGCAAGTCAGTATGTTAATATCGCACTTCCTTACATGTTCTTAGACCAGGGAACATAACCATGCAATAGCCTCTTGATAGGACATTACGAAGAGGATTTAGTCCCTTTGAACTCTTGTTAATGGACACTCAACAAAAATGTATTCCGTTGATATGCGATCTGAAGTTTTCCCGGCGTACTTCCAATTCGAATAGCTCTCGGGTATCCGACTGGGTAGGGTCGTAATTTCTCCACAATATTTCGGCAGACGTACACGCTGCCATCTTCAGGTGGTTCCTGACGAATGCTGTGCTTTTCCTCTCGGCGCCCTGTATATACTATCCTTTACCCCCCTCCGCGGTTCCTCTCCTGGTGTCTTCGGTGCGGTCGACGTGGCGGCTACTGGAGGTAGTGGGGGAAGCGGCGCCTGGGTCTGAACTGGGGTCTATGGTCTCCCTGCTGCCGCCGTCAGCAGCGGTCCTCAATATCTGCAACCGCATATTTCTCTCCAGGCTGAGTGCAGGGTTCCAACCCTGACTAAGTTGAAGGCCACTGTCTTTATTAAATAGATCGTCCTGCAGTCGGATTTCGAGGGCCTCCTTAGTAATGCAGTCCCAGAAGTACGAGGATTGACAGAATCTGTACATTTTATTTACAGCAGTGTAATCAGCACCATGTTCCACTAATCCAAATACTCTTATGTATTTTCAGCCTATTAATTTGTTGAAGTGATCGCTTTGCTAAGCGCGCTATCGTTTGCAAATTTCAATGTACATTATTCTGGCCTGCAGTTTGTCATGTTAATGAAGTTCGATGATTGCTACTATTATAATTCAAACCATTCCGTGCATTCAAATCTAACACAAAACTCGGTATTGTGTCACGTGGCTCTTTCAAATGGTTCAAATGCCGCTCAGCACTACGGGACTTAATATCTGAGGTCATCAGTCCCCTAGAACTTACAACTACTTAAACCTATCTAACCTAAGAACATCACACACATCCATGCCCGAGGCAAGATTCGAACCTGCGACCGTAGCGGTCGCGCGGTTCCAGACTGAAGAGCGTAAAATCGCTCGGCCACACCGGCCGGCAGTAGCTCTTTCCTTCTCCGTCAGATACCTCTGTGTCTGACGATCCAGTTTTATAAAGATAACAGGTCTGTAAGCAATTAAACATATTAGACGAATCTGCAGAGTTCTACTTCAACTCATTAATTCTAAATCCTACATTTTCATAGTTTTATTATTCTCTTACTGTCGATAATATGATTCTACGTTGTTTCCTGGACATTTTACTTCTGATTCTAAAACATTTAAAAATGCACGCCAGTCGAACAACGCAGTATTACAGTGTTAATGGATACTTTTGATCAGATGGTGTACATGGTAAAGAACTGTGCAGCTCTAGGAGGGGCCCTGGAATGTCACAAGGTAATGGGTCAGCGTTTGGATTACAAGTGGAAGCTGAGGTTAGCCGGCAGCAGAGTTAAGCATCGAACTATAACCCAGGGCAAAGGAGAGAGAGGAATAATCTGGCACGGCGATGCAGTATTCATGGCGAGCACAGTGCGGCAATCTGGTGCGCTCTGCACTGCTGAATAATGCGTCAGCTGACCAGGGGCGCCGGCTGGGCCAAAAGGCCAGTATAGCAGCCTTAATTATAACTGTCGCCGCGCCGCGCTGCGCCGCGGAGCCGTAAAGCTGTGCTCTGTGAAGCGAGCCACTGGGCATCGCCAAATGAATCTTGGAAAAGCCCGCGTCGACACGAGACCGTGAGCCGCGCTGGTCCTGCATGGTGGTTAATTTGTCCCGACCGTCGCCCGCAGTCGCGGAAAATCGAGTCTTCGCTCCCCTCCATTTGTAAAGGAGCACGCACCGTCTGTTCTGATAAACATTGTAGAGCACACGTTCACGGTACACTCACACTGATGTGAACCACTGACTGTCTTCGACGTCAACGTGCAGCAACCACTCACAGACGGCCGGTGGAGAGTATAGACCGTGGTCCATTGACAGTGACCGGGCCAAATATCTCACGAAATAAGCATCAACTCGTCTAGCTTGAAGGGGGAAACCAGATGGCGCTATGGTTGGCCCGCTAGATAGGCTGCCATGGGTCAAACGGATATCAACTGTGTTTATTTAAATAGGAACCCCCATTTTTATTACATATTCGCGTAGTACATAAAGAAATATGAATGTTTTAGTTGGACCACTTTTTTCGCTTTGTGATAGAGGGCGCTAAAATAGTCACAAACGTATAAGTGCGTGGTATCACGTAACATTCCGCCAGTGCGGACGGTATTTGCTTCGTGATACATTACCCGTGTTAAAACGGACCGTTTACCAATTGCGGAAAAGGTCGATATCGTGTTGATGTATGGCTATTGTGATCAAAATGCCTAACGGGCGTGTGCTATGTATGCTGCTCGGTATCCTGGACCACATCATCCAAGGCTCCGGACCGTTATTTAAGGAAACAGGAAGTGTTCAGCTACATGTTGAAACTTTCCCTTTGAACAATTTTATATATGGCTGTGCTTAACCTGACACACAATATTTTGTTAGCGCAACGCAATCTGACTTTCAAAATTCCCTACAAAAGAATGGCCCTGACTAACATTAAACTATACCTTTCACAAATCACTTACCTCACAAAAATCTTCGCTGCTCAAGCTACTGCAATACAGCGAGCGCCACTACTGCCAGCTAAATAAAAGATTCAAACTATGGAAGGCACTAACTACTGATAGGGATAGTTAGCAAATGAAAGATATTAATAGAGAACAAACAATGTATTTACCTTGATATCATCATATATAAATATAGCAGTTCATGACAAATTACAAAACTCCGCCATCTCTCTCCCCACATCCACCACTGCTGGCGGCTCACCTCCAACTGCGCAACGCTACGCGCTGTTCACAGCCAGCTGCCTAACACTACAATGGCGAGAATTACAACAATGCAAAGCAGCCACAGACTGCACACAGCACAGCCAGTGATTTTCATATTGAGCGCTACGTAACATTGCCAATAAGAAAACATAAACAGCCTACTTACATAGAGAAAACATAAACAGCCTACTTACATAGCCCCCATGCTCCCCACAAAAAATTTTACAAATTTTTTTCTGGGCAGTGGCCAATAATGATTTGATAAAATTTTTCATAATTACAATAACAAAGAAATCAAATGCACACACTTATTGATATTATGTTGGTCAAAAGCTCAAATATTCTCACAGTTTATAAAGACAGTCCTGATCATTCATCACAGTGAAACTGCCGTTTCTTTTCTCAAAGTCTGAGCAGTAAAAGACAATGCACACGGAAGTAGTGGATTTCCATGCCGTCTTGAAGAAGTAGTGTTGTCCTTCCAACGGAAAGACAGTGCTGACTCTTGACATGCTGACAGGTAATGGGCCACAATGGAGCAAACCCACAGCAGAGTCATTCGAAGTTTTGAAGAATATTGGTAGGTAGGTCATCACAGAGCAGACCCACTGGAGTCCTGGTAGAGATTGTGGTATTGGTGGCCCACCAGAGGTGCAGACCCACTGCAGTCCTTGTAGAAATAATGGTATTGGTGGGTCATCAAAGATGCAGACCCACTGTAGTCCTTGTAGAAATAATGGCGTTGGTGGGTCATCATAGATGCAGACCCACTGTAGTCCTTGTAGAGATGGCCAGCAGCCATCTGTTGCGATCTGTTGCGACTGTGCAGGTGCACAATCACCATCGAAGAGTCTTGCGAATAATATAGCAAGTCCATAACCACCACTTGTGCATTCACAAAGTTTTTGGAATTGTCCTTAGAACCAGCAATGCTGTTATCCAGTCCCTTGCTGAATTAGTAACACACGTGCAAACACTAACAGTCCCAACTTCTCACATATTGTCCATATACTATGACCAACAGAAATGTGTGCAGTGAAATGAATGCTTACATGTTACTTAGTTTGATAAACTGGTGTCAATTACAATTTTATAACATGAGAATACAATAACAAAGGTACAGAATACATCATTAAAGAACATAACAATACAGATAACATTTGTAGCAAAACAGGCTTTACAAAAGAATAGAAATAGACATATACATCTGTGTTACAGGAATTATGACATAAGTAGATACATAAAATAGCAGAATAACTTTTGGAACATCAACTTTATACATGAGCACTTAAACAGAATGAATAATGTCTAACATCTTTACAAAGTAAATAACATATTATTAATGCCAATTATATTTGAGGATAACAGTATTCCTCATCATAGTGAATGTAGCTTAATATTAAAAGAGAAAAAAATTCTATGAAACTACACAGAGACAGGAGGAAAACAAATACACAAGGGTACACAAACACGTACTGGGATAACACAAAAGGAAAGGACAGGGTTCGTTTTCAGTGTAACATTTGGTACTGCAGTCCATCCCAAAACTTCATTCTATAGATCTTTCGTCTTATTTCAACCTTTGCTTCCACCAAAAAAATCTTATCCAAGCATGCTTTCTGTATTCTGTTCATATTTCTTTCAAAATAATTATTTATGATTGTACAATACTCATTTGGGCCCAAATCCTTTTTGTATAACTTCGCAATGCATTCTTTACCTATTCTCCATAGTCAGTTTCTCATATAGTCTACCCCCTCTTAAGCTAACTTAAATCTACTGAGCTCAGATGCTAAACTAAGGGACGAGGCAATGCAGCAGCACGTAAAACAATTATTATAAACAGCAATGAAAAAAATGGAAAATTGCAAAGCAAGCTACAGTATAAATTAGCAAAAGTCAAATTCAATAACACTATGCCTGGCAAACAGCAGCAACTTATACCTAAACATGACATAGCGCAAGCAGAAAAAATATTACACTAAAATGGCCATGTCTAATACCTATGTCACATCTTAACATTAGAGTGATGCATCACAATTTATTCTACAAAAGAAATTACCAAGTACTTGAAAAGAAAATTATGAATGCAGTTCCTGTGAAGGTAAATGTCGCTTTGTGCTCCCTCATTTTTTTGAAAAAAATTATTATATACTCGATCTGTAGACAGAAAATATTTATATTAGTACATCTATAAAATTTTATTTTAACCAATGCTGCAGTGCAGCTAGAAACTTGATATTAAACAAAATGTGTAAATAAATACATAAAGCAAGCCATATGGCATTTTTCTTAACTAGCAAGGCAATAGCTGTGAAATGTTTCTCATCGTTTCATTAGGCATTTCAGTAAATATCATAAATTACGAGCTCCACAGTATGCTTTCAACAAGGAGATGTCAGTAGCGCGGACAATGGCCTTCCCTTTCTTTTTTTTCTACCTGTGCTTCTGACGAGGCACTCACACTAATGGCTTGTTCTCCAGGCGTCTGACACACCTGGGTGCCCACGACGCATTATGTGCAGGTGGTCACTTAACTTTCGTACGGAAATATTTACGACAGCAATTTCCGCTACAGTGACAGTCATATATACAAAATTTCACAGGTCGAGAATTTACTTTGCAAATGTGTAGAAACAAAATCCTATGAATATAACAGTGTCCAAAAAAATTTTCAGTGGCATTGTGATACATTCACACATGATTCACACATGTACACACATTTCATAATTCTAAAGTACGATTCTTGGTTTCCAACATCCTTTTCCATAAGTCAGAGTCCCTAATCACTATTCATTACTCCTTACCTTATTACACATATTTATATTCGTCGACACGTCAACCTTGCGACGACACTTCCATATTTCATCATAATAAATACATAGCATAACCAAATTCCTCATATAGCACCAGCTTATTAATCATAAACATACCTCAGCAGCATAATACACATCGTCGTCGTAAAAAAATAACATCATAACACCTCAGTCAAATCTCAAAATCGTCGTAGCTTCCTCCAAGAATTAAAAAATTCTCTGCTCATGTCAAAAGTGTCATCTGCCTCAAACGTACTTTAAAAATCATGAATCCATACCAAATACATCATTCAAAGCTCTCATAGTATCACAATGGTTCCGAAAAAATATGAGCATTTCACAAAGTACAGACAAAATACAATTTCATAAGTGTGAAGTTATCCAACTGTGTAATTGCGTAAACATGTGTCACTGACATAGTAAAAAGAATGTTTGTTTCTCTGTCAAATAATCAGATAGCTGTGTAATTCTGTGTTAGAGAAATATGGTACCGATGTGTAAAGTTGTATAAGCAAATACCATAGCTAGGGTTCCTTGTGCTTGCCAAACACATGGTACACAAAGTAGGCGTGTACCCCCCTGAGAATTAATGTAATTATACCCTCAGGTGTTACAGATTACAGCAATGCAATGAAATGTATCACGGAAAACTTTCTTTGTAATTCAAAAATCTTTAAAAATAAATGTTTTAAGTACAAAATTAATCACTCAAATACGTGTACTGTAGCGCTAAATGTGCGTCTTGTTGCAACATAATCTGTGTGGAAGTGTCGTAGTTATCGTCCTCCGAAAGCTAAGTTCTGCATAAGTCAATGTACTTACCTCATAATACACAAAAGTGAAATGCTTTGCGTATAAATGTCTTAGTTATTACGCTTATTGCCGTGATGAAGAAAGTACTGTACTGTAACGTAATGTTGTGCCACGAAAAAGGCTGTCTCATTGTTGCTGTACCACAAAAGTTACTACTAAAACATGTTTTTCTTTCCAGAAGAATTCAGAAAACTGCGCAGATATAAAACAGATACACTGCAAAAGCAACATTGTGAATTGTCACTCATTAGTAGCGTCGTGATAACATCGTGTAGCTGTCACATAAACTAACCACTGTGTCCTCTGGTATCTCACAGAAAGTACTTTAAACCCAGAATGTATTTTCAAGTAAACCAAAAGTTGCATTAAAATCTCATTAGCAGTACTGGTAAATGTTCTAAGTATGTGAGCCTTATAGTCGTTACGTAATCGTGCAACAAACAAGCAAGAATGTACACACACAATAACACTGTGACGTCTGTTCACTATAACAATGCATTCGTCATTTCTGTTTAAATAAGTTCTCTTGGTTCTTGACTGGATATTTCACTTCAAACATTGTCACATGTTAACAGATTCTAAATCTGACAAAGCATACTAGAAATGTGAAGCGAAAAGTTTGATGGCAAAGACAAAGTTAAAAAGCAGATTATCTTTCATTAAACGGTTTTACATGTGAAATGTGGTGTAAACCTTTACCCTTCCTAGTACTCAGAGTTTGAACTTGAATGCAATTGTCATTTGGTATACGTCGGTAAAGAATACTGAAATTTTTTTTTTCAAGGTTAGCGTCTATGTTATTTTTCCCTGAGCCAGCCGGCGCTGGTGGCTGCCTGCGGTGCGAGTCATTGTCTGTTTCTTTGTTGGCGCGCGCCGTTATTGGGATTTGGAGACCTAACTTCTACAAATTCACCTCCTCGAGAGGGCCCTGCTCTGTTTGAATCCCGCCAGTTCTGATGCAATTCAGGTCTGTCGTTACGATCACATCGTCTGTCGTCATGTCGGTAGTTCCGGTAGTTGCTTTCTTGTCGGTTAAGTGGTGGAGAATTTCTCCCTGAATCGTAACTGCGCGCTGAACTGTTGCGTCTGAAGTTATTCTGTCTCCCTTGATAATAGTTATTTTGGTTCCCATATTGTCTGTTTCTCTTATTGTCTCTGTGATAGTCACTACCGCGGAGAGGTGATCTTTCCCTGTAATTATTACTACTCTGCCAACGGTTGTCGTACGGGTGGTGTCTGTTTTGGTCACGATATGTGTTGTGAGAATAGCTTTGTCGTGTCCAGTTATTATTTCTTTCATCGCGGAATTGCGACGGATGTGATCTGTAATTGTTGTGCTCCTGCGTTCCGTGATTGTCAGTGTCAATTTCCAGTTCTTGTAACAGTCCCTGAAATGCTTCAATGTCGTCTTTGCAACGTCCTGCCAAAATAATATGTCGTAAATGTTCAGGCAGTTTGATTAAGCAAATGCGGATGAGTTCTGAGGGGCTGTATGGGTTTGACAGGTACTGATTCTTGTGCAACATGTCTTCAAAATATTTCACAAGACTGGAGAATTCAGATTGTTCGAAATGTTTCATCATTATGATACCATGTTTTACGCGGTCTTGTGTGGCTTGAGACCAATACGCTGAGAGGAAGGCATGGTAAAATTCTCCTTCACTGTGGCAATCGTGAATGACCGATCGCATTCTTACAGCTGGTTCATTCTCTAAGTAGCCACACATAAATTCTAATCTGTGTTCCAACGACCAGTTGGGAGGAAAACAATGAGAGAATTGATGGAGCCATGCTTGTGGATGAATGTCGTTGCAAGAATTCTTAAATGTTTTGAATTTACGTGTAGTAATGAACAGCTTATAGTCAAAATCATCATGTCGTCGAGTCGCATATCGGTCATTGTTAGATCGTGTCGGCCGTTCCATCTCAAAATTCGGTGCACATTGCCAATTTCTTTCATAACTTCCGAAATGCCCTGTGTTATTATTTTGTGGCTGCTCCGTATTTCTGTGTCCCTCTTCCCGTATTGGGGCGCGAGTATCCTCTGAAATACGTAATTCTTGTATTAACTGTGTCAGCTGATCTTGTACTTCCCGGATTTCTCTTTGGTGTTGCGTATTAATCTGATTCTGATTTTGTTTGAATTTCCTAATTTGTTCGCACTCTTCAGTGTCAGTGAAGGCTACAGGTCTTGTGTCATTCAGATCATCATCTACCTTTGTAGATAAGTTAGTGAACTGATCTGAAAGTTCAGCTACTTTATCCGATAGTGAAATTATTTCCTCTGTATGTTTTTCTGAACCAAGTTTCAGGGTATCTACTGTGTCCTTTAAGTTTTCCTGAGTTTTTGCAAGTTGCGTAACCGAATCGGTAGATGCAACTGAGTCAATTTTAGCTTGCAAGGTGTCGTGATTTTCATGAACAATGGTTTGCAGTTCTTTTATGGCTGCTTCGTGATTCTGTAATACATTTTCATGCCGCGAAAAAATAGGTTGAAAATGCTCACAAATTTGTGTTTTTACGTCATTACAGACTTTTTGACATTTCGATTCAATGTTATGTAACTCAGTAGTTAAATCTTCACGTGTTTGTTCAAGCGTGGTGTGAAGATTTTGTTCCATTGCGTCTAACTGTTGCTGTGTTTGTCTCTGGTGTTGTTCCATTGTGTCTAACTGTTGCTGTGTTTGTCTCTGGTGTTGTTCCATTGTGTCTAACTTTTTAAGATTTTGTCCCATTTGTCTCTGATTTTGTTCCATTTGTTGCATTAATTGCAATAATAATGTATTAGTGTCTGGAATCTGTTTCTCTACGCTTTTCGGCAGTGCATTTGCACCGGCAACATTCACATTTTGACAAGCAGAAAATGTGTCTTGACTTATTTGAGAAAACGGTGATGACCCAAAACCTGAATCTACAGTATTTGCGATATTGTGTTCTGTCATTCGCGATTCCTGAGGCGAGCTGTTGCCGACCAATCGATCGATAACGCTTCCCTGTTCACTACCTGTTTCACTGTCTACACCATTGTTTGCCGCCCGCTCCATTTCCCTATGCGCAATTACCAAATTACTACTTTGAACATTAGTTAATTCATTACTCTGCAGCGCTAACACACTGCCTTCGTCTTCACTGTCATTTCTCAGTTTACTTTGGAGCCTAGTATTACGTTTTTCACACGCCATAATTGTCACAATATTTCACACGATAACACAGAAAAGCACAATTTGAAGAGCAAAATAAAATAACATAGCAATGGAAATAATGTCTACTTAATTGCCAGCGCAGCTGCGAAATACTTGGTGGAAATCTACATGCATGCCACAACTGTTTTACTGTACAACAATGAAAGGCTACAACTACAAAGGAGATTCTCTCTACAATTACGCGCTAGCAATAAACAAAATCTACACTAATTACACAAACTACAAGAAAAATCAGAAGATTCCAGTGAGGTATCCTTGGCTAAGGGTCGCCATATGAAACTTTCCCTTTGAACAATTTTATATATGGCTGTGCTTAACCTGACACACAATATTTTGTTAGCGCAACGCAATCTGACTTTCAAAATTCCCTACAAAAGAATGGCCCTGACTAACATTAAACTATACCTTTCACAAATCACTTACCTCACAAAAATCTTCGCTGCTCAAGCTACTGCAATACAGCGAGCGCCACTACTGCCAGCTAAATAAAAGATTCAAACTATGGAAGGCACTAACTACTGATAGGGATAGTTAGCAAATGAAAGATATTAATAGAGAACAAACAATGTATTTACCTTGATATCATCATATATAAATATAGCAGTTCATGACAAATTACAAAACTCCGCCATCTCTCTCCCCACATCCACCACTGCTGGCGGCTCACCTCCAACTGCGCAACGCTACGCGCTGTTCACAGCCAGCTGCCTAACACTACAATGGCGAGAATTACAACAATGCAAAGCAGCCACAGACTGCACACAGCACAGCCAGTGATTTTCATATTGAGCGCTACGTAACATTGCCAATAAGAAAACATAAACAGCCTACTTACATAGAGAAAACATAAACAGCCTACTTACAATGTGAAACGTCAACCACGACCTGCAACAAATGATGATGCACAAGTAGGTGTTTCAGCTGCTGTCGCGGCTAATCCGCACATCAGTAGCAGACAAATTGCGAGAGAATCGGGAATCTCAAAAACGTCGGTGTTCAAAATGCTAAATCAACATCGACTGCACCCGTACCATATTTCTATGCACCAGGAATTGCATGGCGACGACTTTGAACGTCGTGTACAGTTCTGCCACTGGGCACAAGAGAAATTACGCAACGATGACAGACTTTTTGCACGCGTTCTATTTAGCGACGCAGCGTCAATCACCAACAGCGGGCCGGCCGGAGCGGCCGAGCGGTTCTAGGCGCTACAGTGTAGAACTGCGCGACCGCTACGGTCGCAGGTTCGAATCCTGCTTCGGGCATGGATGTGTGTGATGTCCTTAGGTTAGTTAGGTTTAAGTAGTTCTAAGTTCTAGGGGACTGATGACCTCAGAAGTTAAGACCCATAGTGCTCAGAGCCATTTGAACCATTTTTGAACCAACAGCGGTAACGTAAACTAGCATAATATGCACTGCTGGGCAACGGAAAATCCACGATGGCTGCGACAAGTGGAACATCAGCGACCTTGGTGGGTTAATTTATGGTGCGGCATTATGGGAGGAAGGATAAATGGCCCCCATTTTATCGATGGCAATCTAAATGGTGCAATGTATGCAGATTTCCTACCTAATGTTCTACCGATGGTACTACAAGATGTTTCACTGCATGCCAGAATGGCGATGTACTTCGAGCATGATGGATGTCCGGCACATAGCTCGAGTGCGGTTGAAGCGGTATTCAATAGTATAATTCATGACAGGTGGATTGGTCGTCGAAGCACCATACCATCGCCCGCACGTACACCGGATCTGACATCCCCGGATTTTTTTCTGTGGGGAATGTTGAAGGATATTTGCCATCGTGACCCACCGACAACGCCTGACAACAGACGTCAGCGCATTGTCAATGCACGTGCGAACATTACGGAAGGCGAACTATTCGCTGTTGAGAGGAATGTCGTTACACGTATTGCCAAATGCATTGAGGTTAACGGACATCATTTTGAGCATTTATTGCATTAATGTGGTATTTACAGGTAATCACACTGTAACAGTATGCGCTCTCAGAAATCATTAGTTCACAAATGTAAATGCATCACATTGGAACAACCGAAATAAAATGTTCTGAAAGTCCCCTTTTTGAAGAATTATGTAAGACTGTGCTTAACCTGACACACAATATTTTTAGCGCAACGCAATCTGACTTTCAAAAATCCCTACAAAAGAATGGCCCTGACTAACATTAACCTATACGTTTCACAAATCACTTACCTCACAAAAATCTTGGTTACTCGAACTACTGCAATACAGCGAGCGCCACTACTGCCAGCTAAATAAAAGATTCGAACTATGGAAGGCACTAACTACTGATAGGGATAGTTAGCAAATGAAAGATATTAATAGAGAACAAACAGTGTATTTACCTTAATAGTCATAGTATACATAGCAGTTCACGACAAATTACAAAACTCCGCCATCTCTCTCCCCACATCCACCACTGCTGGCGACTCACCTCCAACTGCGCAACGCTACGCGCTGTTCACAGCCAGCTGCCGCTGCCCAACACTACAATGGCAGACAACAATGCAAACTAGCCACAGACATTACACAGCACAGCCAGTGTTTTTTATACAGAGGTGGCGTTACCAATAAAAAACCTAAACAGCCTACTTACAGTTCAAACGTACCTAAGTTCTGTATTTTAATTTAAAAAACCTACCTGTTACCAACTGTTCGTCTAAAATTGTGAGTCATATGTTTGTGACTATTACAGCGCCATCTATCACAAAGCGAAGAAAGTGGTCCAACTAAAACACTCATATTTCTTTACGTACTACACGAATATGTAATAAAAAATGGGGGTTCCTATTTTTAAAAAAAACGCAGTTGATATGCGTTTGACCTATGGCAGCGCCATCTAGTGGGCCAACCATAGCGCCATCTGGTTTCCCCTTGAAGCTAGACAAGTTTCTTTCTTTGTAGCTTTTTCGTTTGACGCTTATTTCGTGAGATATTTGGCCCGGTCACGATCAATGGATCACCCTGTATAAGAGTGTCGGACGGACGCAGAAAACAGTTCAGTCGTTGTCGTAATGCGGAAACGAAGCGATTCATCTGACGTCCAAATCGGCATGTTCATTGGCTTTCTGGGCAAGAACGGAAGGATTTCCAAAAGGGCTAGGTTCAAATGGCTCTGAGCACTATGGGACTTAACTTCTAAGGTCATCAGTCCCCTAGAACTTAGAACTACTTAAACCTAACTAACCTAAGGGCATCACACACATCCATGCCCGAGGCAGGATTCGAACCTGCGACCGCAGCGGCCGCGCGGTTCCAGACTGCAAAACGGCTAGGCCTGTAATCTATTCGCGTGCCGCCGTCGTTAAAGTGCACCGTGCACGTCAAAATGGCACTATCCAAAACCGGCGCCAAGGGAACGTTGGTGCACCACGGATCATAGATGACAGGAATGCACGACAGCTGCAGTGATGTGCATGGGAAAATGCACGTGCAACTGTTGAGCAACTGACCGCCCACGTGAAGCAAGGGGCCACCAACAGTACCTCCCCAATGACCGTTCGGTGAAGATGGCTGCATATGAGCCTAGGCAGCAGGCACCTTTTTCATGCTCTCACGCTGACTACTGTTCATCAGCGACGAAGGCTTGAATTTTCACGGTCGTGCCGAAGCTGGACTGCCAGGTGGCCTTTTCAGACTTTTATGCTCATCAGGCACATGACTGTTTGCGTGTACAGCTATGCAGTAATCTTCAGAAGTGTCCAGGCCAGAGGAGCGAGCGTTATGGTCTGACAAAATTTTTTCGTGATATTCCCTGTGTGATCTCGACATTCTTTAAGGTACAGCGCATGAACTAAAATATGCATTTACACATTCTGTTTTTCCTCAGCAAAATGGCATCTACCATCAGGACATCGCATAGTATTAAAAAGCTGACAGTTTACAAGCGTGGTTCGAAGAACACTAGTATGAGTTTACCATACTCCCCCGCCTACCAAACTATCCGGATTAAAACCAAATCATGAATCTGTGGGATGACTTCGATTCAGCTGTTCGCGCCATGGATCTTCAAACTGAGAAACATAGCGTAGCTGGCCACAGCACCGGAATCGGAATGACTCCACATCCCTGTAGGTAACTCCCAGAACCTCACTGACACTCTTCCTGCACGTCTACAAAGCAGAAGATGACTAGTCAAGCTTCTGACAGGTTGTCACATTATGTGACTGGTTTGCGTGTAATATAGATTTTAACACATATTGTACATCGTGGTTTCGATACGCTTGTAAGCGTATGGTAAAGAGGTAACTACCTCCAACGACTGATCAGAAGGCGCATCATGTTTTTTTCAGAATTTTCTTCAAAGGCTTGTTGATGAGTTCATAACCTTTCGATACCTTCTAAAGAATTCACGGTAAAAGATGACAGCCAAAACAGTTGCCGGATAAAGATTTATTAAAATTCTTGACCAAGATTTCGGTATATATAAATATACCTTCATCAGAAGTAAAATATTTAAAATTACATCCTGCAATGGAGATTAATAAAACAATTGTGCCAAAGGAGTCCTTTATCGTGAAGATTTTCAACACTTGCTGTTTCAGCCATGTTTGCCGATCGGGAATAGCCGAGCGGTCAGGGGCGCTGCAGTCCTGGACTGTGCGGCTGGTCCCGGCGGAGATTTGAGTCCTCCCTCGGGCATGGGTGTGTGTGTTTGTCCTTAGGACAATTTAGGTTAAGTAGTGTGTAAGCTTAGGGACTGATGACCTTAGCAGTTGAGTCCCATAAGATTTCACACACACAGATCGCGAACACAGACAGCCATGTTTAAAATCTTGAGTTTCTAAAGAATTATTTAATAGAAAGATACCACGCCAATTCACTTCTGAAGACGGAAAAGCACTTGTCTTCTGAAACAGTCATAAGATTTACAGCAGAAAATTACGTGTGAACCTTTTATAAACTTAATTCTGCAGACTTTCCCATCGACATATCGGCACCTTGAGGTGTCGGGTGTCCTGCCAGATATGAGTGTCATCCATGTACAAAATTTCTACGACGTGACTCGCTATCTTCATCAGGTGCTACACTATATGATCAAAAGTATCCGGACACCTGGCTGAAAATGACTTACAAATTCGTGGAGCCCTCCATCGGTAATGCTGGAGTTGGCCCACCCTTAGCCTTGATGACAGCTTCCACTCTCGCAGGCATACGTTCAGACTGGTCCTGGAAGGGTTCTTGGGGAATGGCAGCCCTTTGTTCATGGAGTGCTGCACTGAAGAGAGGTATTGATGTCGGTCGCTGAGGCCTGGTACGAAGTCGGCGTTCCAAAACATCCCAAAGGTGTTCTACCGGATTCAGGTCAGGATGCTGTGTAGGCCAGTCCATTACAGGGATACTATTGTTGTGTAACCACTCCGCCACAGGCCGTACATTACGAACAGGTGTTCGATCGCGTTGCAAGGTGCAATCGCCATCCCCGAATTCCTCTTCAACAGTGGGAAGCAAGAAGGTGCTTAAAACAATAATGTACGTCTGTGCTCTGATACTGCCACACAAACCAACAAGGGGTGCAAGCCCCTCCATGAAAAACACGACCACACCATAACACCACCGCCTCCGAATTTTACTGTTGGCACTTCACACGCTGGCAGATGACGTTGACCAGGCCCTCGCTATTCCCACACTCTGCCATCGGATCGCCACATGGTGTACCGTGATTCGTCACTCCACACAATGTTTTCCCACTGTTCAATCGTCCAATGTTTACGCTCCTTACACCAAGCGAGGCGTCGTTCGGCATTTACCGCGTGAGGTGTAGCTTATGAGCAGCCGCTCGACCATGAAATCCAAGTTTTCTCACCTCCCGCCTTACTGTCATAGTACTAGCAGTGGATCCTGATGCAGTCTGGAATTCCTGTGTGATGGTGTGGATAGATGTCTGAGTATTAGTCATTATGACCCTCTTCAAGTGTCGGCGGTCTCTGTCAGTCAACAGACGAGGTCGGCCTGTACGCTTTTGTGCTGTACGTGTCCCTTCAGGTCTCCACTCCACGACAGATCGGAAACAATGGACGTAGGAATGTTTAGGAGAGTGGAAATCTCATGTACAGACGTATGACCCAAGTGACTCCCCATCACTTGACCTCGTCCGAAGTCCGTGAGTTCTGTGGAGTGCCCCATTCTACTCTCTCATGATGTCTAATGACTACTGAGGCCGCTAATACGAAATATTTGGCAGTAGGTGGCAGCAAAATGCACCTAATATGAAAAACGTATGTTTTTAGGTGTGTCCGAATACTTTAGATCACATTGTGTATCTCAGACTGTTAGTCGAGTGGAACGAGTCCATTATCAGGGGTTTGCAAAAGGAATGGTACGAAACAACACTGTGCGTATAATTTAAGTATCTACTCAAAAGTAATCGCCAGAGGCCTGAGCACAACCCCACTGTTTAACGAGCTGAATGAGTCCTTATTTCCAGAACTTCTGTGCCTGTGACAGCGGCCAGTTCTCCACTTTGTCCTCGGTTCGTCGTCCGAACAAAAGGCGTGCAAGTCACAGGAGACATGTCCGGGCTGTAGGTCGGATGCTCAAGCTTCATCTTATGTGACCCTGGAAACGTGTGGATGCGCATTGTCGTGGGGGAGAATCTCTTCTCCATGAGCAGCTAGACCGCTTGCTCTTGGTGATCTTTCGTAGGTTACGGAGTGTCTCACAGCACACTTCACTGTTAATGGTTTTTCGGAGCTCGAGGAATTCGATGAGTATCGGATCTGGGTCGTCGAAAAAGACGGTGAAGATTACCTTACCTCCTGAGGACACAGCTTTGAATTTCTTAGGAGGAGGTGACGACGGCTGTTTCCTTTGCCTATAAGTGTCACTGTGTTATCCCAAAGTGGCACATGCTCATTTCAGTTTTAGCTGTTACAATGCTTTTACCGTTTCATTTGAACACTCCTTATGTTCGTGCTTACTGCCTCCCCCAGCACGGTCTGTTGTAGGCTCTCCGTCTGCTGTCCCACTACAGGTGTTCTGTTTTCGGTTCGGTGCGGCTGACCGTAATCTGGCATTCTGTTCTCGGTATGGTGTACCTGGTGCTCTGTCTTCGTGGACATGGGGAACGAATCAGTCTCAGGTCTTCTTTTCGTCGCAGCGGAACTCAGAATGTGGACATGGGGACGAACGGAGCACCAGGTGCATCGTACCGACTACAGGAAGCCAGACTGCTGTTAGGCGCACCGGACTGAAAGCAGAATGTGTCAGAACAATTGTAGTACGAAAGGACCGCAGACGGAGCGAATAGAACAGACCATGGATAGGGACGACATTAGGTGTAAATATTTGACCAAAACCTCTTCGTTAGATAACCAGAGGACAATCCCTCAAACCGGGTGCGGGTCCCAAAAACTGCCGTCTCAAACATCCAAATTCATATTAGAAATCAGACGAACGAAGCCCTGTGGTGCTTCTACGACACAAAATACAGGCATATCAGCAGTCCCACATAGCACCTCATGAAGACAATAAGAGACGTTGTCGAAATATTGTGTATGGATGACTCTGATATTCGGCAGAACACCGGACACTTGAAGATGTTTCACAGAGTTCTTGCCCCCGTCAGAATGTTAAGCAAACTGAAACTTTAAACGACTATTTGTCCTCATCGTCAGTAGTTTTCCGTAGACCGTGTGATAACTTTGTTCTCCGAATTATGTCATGAAGGCGATACGAAGTCACGAAACTTTCACATGCTACCAGAGAGTATGTCGATGTCTGTGACGGAGGAACATTAGTACCGGTGCTGATTCCGTTGTAGAGTTTCAGCAACGGATGCCCCTTGGAATGTACAGATATGGACCATCAGGGGAGTGCTTATTCCGTCGTGCAAAAGTATAGCGCTTGGGCAGTTGTTCTTAATACAGTTGATTTGGCTCCCCATTTATATCTAAATCTGCATCTACATGGATACTCTGCAAATCACATTTAAGTGCCTGACAGAGGGTTCATCAAACCACTTTCACAATAATCCTCTATTATTCCAAACCCGCAGAGCGCTTGGAAAAAACGAACGCCCATAACTTTCCGTGCGAGCTCTGATTTCCCTTATTTTGTTATGATGGTCGTTTCTCCCTGTGTAGGTCGGCGTCAACAAAATATTTACGCATTCGTAGCAGAGAGTTGGTGATTGAAATTTCGTGAGAAGATCGCGCCACAACGAAAAACGCCTTTATTTTAATGATGTTCACCCCATCATTTAAGAGACACTGTCTCACCTGTTTCGCGATAATACAAGAGTGCTGCCCTTCTTTGAACTATCTCGATGTACTCCTTCAGTCCTATCTGGTAAGGATCCCACACCGCGTAGCAGTATTCTAAAAGAGGATGGACAAGCGTACTGTAAGCAATCTCTTTAGTAGATCTGCTACATTTCCTAACTGTCCTGAAAATAAAACGCAGTCTTTGGTTATCCTTCCCCACAACATTTTCCACGTGTTCCTTCCAATTTAAGTTGTTTGTAATTGTAATTCCTAGATATTTAGTTGAATCTACCACCTTTATATTTCACTGATTTATCGTGTAATGGAACTTTAATGGATTCCTGTCAGCACTCATATGAATGACCTCGCACTTTTCGTTATTTAGGGTCAATATCAAAGTTTTTTCACCATATAGATATCTTTTCTAAATCGTTTTGCAATTTATTTTACTTTATTTTGGTCTTCCGATGACTTTATTGGTCGATAAACGATAGCATCATGTGAAAACAACCTAAGACGCCTGCTCAGAGTATCTGCTAAACCGTTTATATAGGCAAGGAACATCAAAGGGTCTATAGCTCTACAATTGAAAAGAAGGAAATCACTTCTGCTGTATTGGACGACTTTCCGTCAATTACTATGAATGGTGACGTCTCTGACAGGAAATCACGAATCCAGCCACATAAATGAGACGATATTCCATAAGCATGCATTTCACGACACGCCGCTTGCGCGGTTCAGTGTCAAAAACCTTCTTCAAATCTAAATATATGTTGTTGTTGTTGTGGTCTTCAGTCCTGAGACTTGTTTGATGCAGCTCTCCATGCTACTCTATCCTGTGCAAGCTTCTTCATCTCCCAGTACCTACTGCAACCTACATCCTTCTGAATCTGCTTAGTGTATTCATCTCTTGGTCTCCCTCTACGATTATTACCCTCCACGCTGCCCCTCAAGGCTAAATTTGTGGTCCCTTGATGCCTCAAAACATGTCCTCCCAACCGGTCCCTTCTTCTAGTCAAGTTGTGCCACAAACTTCTCTTCTCCCCAATCCTATTCAATACCTCCTCATTAGTTACGTGATCTACCCACCTTATCTTCAGCATTCTTCTGTAGCACCACATTTCGAAAGCTTCTATTCTCTTCTTGTCCAAACTGGTTATCGTCCATGTTTCACTTCCATACATGGCTACACTCCATACAAATACTTTCAGAAACGACTTCCTGACACTTAAATCTATACTCGATGTTAACAAATTTCTCTTCTTCAGAAACGATTTCCTTGCCATTGCCAGTCTACATTTTATATCCTCTCTACTTCGACCATCATCAGTTATTTTACTCCCTAAATAGCAAAACTCCTTTACTACTTTAAGTGTCTCATTTCCTAATCTAATCCCCTCAGCATCGCCCGATTTAATTTGACTACATTCCATTATCCTAGTTTTGCTTTTGTTGATGTTCATCTTATATCCTCCTTTCAAGACACTGTCCATTCCGTTCAACTGCTCTTCCAAGTCCTTTGCTGTCTCTGACAGAATTACAATGTTATCGGCGAACCTCAAAGTTTTTACTTCTTCTCCATGAATTTTAATACCTACTCCGAATTTTTCTTTTGTTTCCTTTACTGCTTCCTCAATATACAGATTGAATAACATCGGGGAGAGGCTACAACCCTGTCTCACTCCCTTCCCAACCACTGCTTCCCTTTCATGCCCCTCGACTCTTATAACTGCCATCTGGTTTCTGTACAAATTGTAAATAGCCTTTCGCTCCCTGTATTTTACCCCTGCCACCTTCAGAATTTGAAAGAGAGTATTCCAGTTAACGTTGCCAAAAGCTTTCTCTAAGTCTACAAATGCTAGAAACGTAGGTTTGCCTTTTCTTAATCTTTCTTCTAAGATAAGTCGTAAGGTTAGTATTGCCCCACGTGTTCCAGCATTTCTACGGAATCCAAACTGATCTTCCCCGAGGTCCGCTTCTACCAGTTTTTCCATTCGTCTGTAAAGAATTCGCGTTAGTATTTTGCAGCTGTGACTTATGAAACTGATAGTTCGGTAATTTTCACATCTGTCAACACCTGCTTTCTTTGGGATCGGAATTATTATATTCTTCTTGAAGTCTGTGGGTATTTAGCCTGTCTCATACATCTTGCTCACCAGATGGTAGAGTTTTGTCATGACTGGATCTCCCAAGGCCATCAGTAGTTCTAATGGAATGTTGTCTACTCCCGGGGCCTTGTTTCGACTCAGGTCTTTCAGTGCTCTCTCAAACTCTTCACGCAGTATCATATCTCCCATTTTATCTTCATCTACATCCTCTTCCATTTCCATAATATTGTCCTCAAGTACATCGCCCTTGTATTAACCCTCTATATACTCCTTCCACCTTTCTGCCTTCCCTTCTTTGTTTAGAACTGGGTTGCCATCTGAACTCTTGATATTCATACAAGTGGTTTCTTTCTCTCCAAAGGTCTCTTTAATTTTCCTGTAGGCAGTATCTATCTTACCTCTAGTGAGACAGGCCTCTACATCCTTACATTTGTCCTCTAGCCATCCCAGCTTAGCCATTTTGCACTTCCTGTCGATCTCATTTTTGAGACGTTTGTATTCCTTTTTGCCTGCTTCATTTACTGCATTTTTATATTTTCTCCTTTCATCAATTAAATTCAATATTTCTTCTGTTACCCAAGGATTTCTATTAGCCCTCGTCTTTTTACCTACTTGATCCTCTGCTGCCTTCACTACTTCATCCCTCAGAGCTACCGATTCTTCTTCTACTGTATTTCTTTCCCCCATTCCTGTCAATTGTTCCCTTATGCTCTCCCTGAAACTCTCTACAACGTCTGGTTCTTTCAGTTTATCCAGGTCCCATCTCCTTAAATTCCCACCTTTTTGCAGTTTCTTCAGTTTCAATCTGCAGTTCATAACTAATAGATTGTGGTCAGAATCCACATCTGCCCCTGGAAATGTCTTACAATTTAAAACCTGGTTCCTAAATCTCTGTCTTACCATTATATAATCTATCTGATACCTTTTAGTATCTCCAGGAATACTTCCAGGTATACAACCTTCTTTCATGATTCTTGAACCAAGTGTTAGCTATGATTAAGTTATGCTCTGTGAAAATTCTACAAGGCGGCTTCCTCTTTCATTTCTTCCCCCCAATCCATATTCACCTACTATATGTCCTTCTCTCCCTTTTCCTACTGACGAATTCCAGTCACCCATGACTATTAAATTTTCGTCTCCCTTCACTACCTGAATAATTTCTTTTATCTCGTCATACATTTCATCAATTTCCTCATCATCTGCAGAGCTAGTTGGCATATAAACTTGTACTACTGTAGTAGGCATGGGATTTGTGTCTATCTTGGCCACAATAATGCGTTCACTATGCTGTTTGTAGTAGCTTACCCGCACTCCTATTTTTTTATTCATTATTAAACCTAGTCCTGCATTACCCCTATTTGATTTTGTATTTATAACCCTGTAATCACCTGACCAAAAGTCTTGTTCCTCCTGCCAACGAACTTCACTAATTCCCACTATATCTAACTCTAACCTATCCATTTCCCTTTTTAAATTTTCTAACCTACCTGCCCGATTAAGGGATCTGACATTCCACGCTCCGATCCGTAGAACATCAGTTTTCTTTCTCCTGATAACGACGTCCTCTTGAGTAGTCCCCGCCCGGAGATCCGAATGGGGGACTATTTTACCTCCGGAATATTTTACCCAAGAGAACGTCATCATCATTTAATCATACAGTCAAGCTGCATGTCCTCGGGAAAAATTACGGCTGTAGTTTCCCCTTGCTTTCAGCCGTTCGCAGTACCAGCACAGCAAGGCCGTTTTGGTTAATGTTACAAGCCAGATCAGTCAATCATCCAAACTGTTGCCCCTGCAACAATTGAAAAGGCTGCTGCCCCTCTTCAGGAACCACATGTTTGTCTGGCCTCTCAACAGATACCCCTCCGTTGTGGTTGCACCTACGGTACGGCCATCTGTATCGCTGAGGCACGCAAGCCTCCCCACCAACGGCAAGGTCCATGGTTCATGGGGGTGGGGGTATGTAATCAGTTTGAAATCCCTTGTCAATAGCACTCACCACTTCGTGTCAGTAAAGAGGTAGATGTGTTTTGCAAGAACGATGTTTTTCTAAATGCGTGTTGACTATGTGTCAATAGACCATTTTCTTTGAGGAAATTCATAATGTTCGAATGCAGTATATGTTTCAAAATCCTGCTGCATATTGACGTTAATGATATGGGCCTGTAATTAAATGGATTACTCCTACTACCTTTCTTGAATATTGATGTGACCTGTGCAACTTTCCAGTCTTTGGGTACAGACCTTTCGTCGAACAAACAGTTGTATACGATTGTTAAGCATGGATCTATTTTATCAGCATACTCGGAAAGGAACGTATTTGGTACACAGTCTGGACCGGAAGACTTCCTTTTGTTAAGTGATTTAAGTTACTTCACTACTCCGAGGATATCTATTTCTAAGTTACTCATGTTTGCAGCTGTTCTTGCCTCGAATTCCGGAATATTTACTTCGTCTGCTTTGGTGAAGGAATTTCGGAAGGCTGTGTTTAGTAACTCTGCTGTCTCAGCACAGTCATCGATATTATTTGCATTGCTATTGCGCAGAGAAGGCATTGATTGTGTCTTGCCGCTAGCATACTTCACATACGATAAGAATTTCTGCCAGGCTTCGAGACGAATTTACGACTCGCGTGGGCTCATGAAGCAACTGCTCTAAATAATTTTGAGAGAATGCGTTTAGCACAATTTCGGATGATGTTTTCTGCGTACTTCCGGATTTAAAAATGTATTTTCGCCAACATATCGAGGGTAAATTAAAGTCGCCGCCATCTATATAATTGTATGAGCCGGGTCCTCAAGTTTTCTTTGAACCTTTCAGCAATTGTAGCATCTGAATTGGGAGTTCGGCAAAAGGATTCAATTATTATTTTATTCCGGTTGCCAAGAATGACCTCTGCCCACACAAACTCACAGGGACGATCTACTCCGATTTCGCGATGAGATAAACTACTTCTAACAGCAAAAAACACGGCACCGCAAATTGTGTTTAGTCTATCCTTTCGGAACTATTCGCTACTTTGGGCATAAAATGGTTCAAATGGCTCTGAGCACTATGGGACTTAACATCTGTGGTCATCAGTCCCCTAGAACTTAGAACTACTTAAACCTAACTAACCTAAGGACATCACTCACATCCATGCCCGAGGCAGGATTCGAATCTGCGACCGTAGCGGTCACGCGGCTCCGGACTGAAACGTCTAGAACTGCAGGGCCACGCCGGCCGGCTATTCGCTACTTTCCTCGAGGTGTTGTTCATGGCGGCAACATTTCGACGAGTCTTCTCGCAATAGTATTTCTTCAGGGATCTGTTGAGCACATATCTGGTGCGGCAAGAACATTTACCCAAAAGACACATCACGATAAACTACGTAATCTTGTAGAAAATCATCTCATTAATAAAATAACGAAGTACGCCCCTAAATAAGTAGTTGACTGAAATCAGTAGTTAAGGAAATTACTTATTTCAGATTACCTTCTATAGCAACAGCAACACGTGAGCAGCACTTTTGTGTTCTATCAGAGCAAGGGTGCTACATTAATCGAGTATCGTTGTAATTACACAGTTCTACTGTAATATGCAAGCCGATTGCTGAAAAAATATTCGTGAAGTAAACAATAAGGGATAAGCACAGAGCTTCGAAAACGAAGATAAACGTCTTAATATTTCAACTGACGACATAATGGTACTGACGGCTACACGCTTAAGAGCATTACAGATGTAACGAACTGCCAGAAATCGTAGTAAAAGAAGGGACAGGGCAACCCACTTCTGTAATTTGGACGTGATCAAACTTACACACACACACACAAAGATACGCTCGCACACACACTACACACACACACAAATATATATACACATGTACATATACACAAACAGTAACCGTTATTACTTCCAATACTTGTAAATGAAATTTTATTTATGCAACATATGTCGAGGTGCAAACATCGTCCCGAGGTAACTACGACTATATAAAAATATTTAGTCTTGATAAACAATAACTTTTCCATGACAATATTTTCCTGCGTGTGGAAGGCCTGGGAGAAAAACAAACACGATACGTTTGATAGAGAGATACTTCCTTCAGTAGTCTGCTGTTAATGCATTTATGACGTCGCTTACATAGTGAGGCGCCAGTCCTGATATACTGACCTTCAGTTGATACAGCCGTAGACTGAATTTCACTGATCTTCAGTTGATACTGGCGTAGATTGAATTTCATTTTCCTTCGGTTGATACTGTCGTAGATTTAATTTCATTGTTCTTCGGTTGACACAGCCGTACACTGAATCTCGTCGGAGACACTGAAGTCTAATAGGATTCTCTAGCAACACGCAGTAGTACCTAGAATCGTCACTGCGAACCGGATGCAGATAATGGTTCAAAACAGAATGTTGTTGAACTTCGCCAGTTAGGCGTCGTTGCTAGTGATAGTTATCAGCTCGCATCATTTACTGCTTATTGTGACTGTTAGGTGCACCATGAAATCATTAGGTAAGTTTCACCTCGTTCATCGCGAAATTCTCACATCCAGAATTCCTTCAACACTATTCGGAAGTTACTTGTCTTTTTCCGTATAGAGGGGGTTAAAAAGTGTCGAATAATTTGAGCGGTGGTAGTACTCATCGAAACAAGAAAAATAAGTGCAGTAACTATGGGTCCGAATATGCATACTTCCTGGAATAAATCCAATAAACATGGTCCAGAAATGCATACTTTCTGAGATAAGGCCAATGAACATGGATCCGGGAGTGTATACTATCTGCGGTAAGGGCGTGTTTACGAGAGGTGTTCAATGTGGCGTCCATTCATGACAATGCACCCCTCTGCCCTCCGGCCTAAAGAATGACGCATGGCGTACCCTTTGAAGTATACACGGTTGTTGTTGTACCTGCTGACACGTATTGAAGGTGCAACCCTGTAGTGTCCACACATCGATGATTGGCGTGGCATACGTCAATTCCTTCAAGTGTCCCCATAACCGGAAGTCTAGTGGATTGAGTTCAGGGGAACGAGCAGGCCAAGGTGTGCCTCTCTTACCCCCCCCCCCCCCCCCCCCCGCTCTGCCCCACAAACCCCGACGAATCCAGCGGTCCTGAAATGTCTGCGTCACATGTTAGACCACATTGTGACAAAACTGTGCTGGCAGGCCATTATGCATGAACCACATTTCTATTCGATGCTGAAATGACACAGCCTCCAGCAAAGTAGTCAATGCATTAATGAGATAGTCCAGTTAATGCGACCCAGTTAATCTTCGTGGTAGCACGTATGGCCTATTAACCTATCGTCAAATACTGACGGAAAAAATCGGAACACCAAAAAATAATTCATGTAGATTAATGAAATTTTGGAAATACGTTTGTCTGGGTAACGTACCTAAGTAATAAACATTGCAAGATCACAGGTTAATGGAAACGCGAAATCAGCCATTGCAAATGTGAAAGGCTGGTACGTTTATAACGGTTTAACAGTCAGAATGTTAAATGCAAGCATGTAAAAGAACATGCATTGTGTTTTACTGTCAGTTTGTGGAACAGAACTCCGAGTCCGTCGCATTTTGTCGGTCAATACAGGTACGGTTCATACTGTTTGTTGATGACGCTGTAGTTGTCGTCCGATTATGTCCCATACGAGCTCCATTGGAGACAGATCTGGTGATCGAGCAGACCAAGACAACTTGTTGACACTCTGTGAAGAATGTTGGGTTACAGCAGCTGTATGTGTGGAAGCGCCACGGTATTCAAAAACACCCTCTGTAAAGCTGTTCATGAATTGCAGCCCAACAGGTCCTACCACGAGACTGGCGAACAATTTTACAGTCAGGGTGCGTGGGACAAGCACGAGAGTGCTACTACTGACGCACGAAATCACACCACTGACCATAACTCCAGGTGTATACTGGCACCCAGTAAGAACCAGCTTTCATCGGAAAACAGACCTCCACCCTGCTCTCCAGTGAGCTGCCGCTTGACTTCACTGAAATCGCAAACGGTGGCGATTTGGTGTCTGTGGAATGCACGTAACAGGACGATTGGCTCAGAGCTGTCCTTGAAGTAACCGAATCGTAAGAGTCCGTTGTGTCACGGTGGTGCCAAGTGCGGCTCAGATTGATGCTTCAGACATAGTTACGACGCTCCAGTGCCATACGGCGAACACGATGATCTTCCCTTCGGTACTGCCACTTGAGCGACCGGAGCCCTGTCTTCCTGCGAGCGTTCCTTCTCGTGACCACCGCTGCCGCACTTATGTACAGTGGTTACATTCCTGCCAATTCTTTCTGCACTATCTCAGAAGGAACATCCAGCTTGTCGTAGCCGTATTACACGACCTCGTTCACACTTAGTGAGGTGGTGACAATGGCATTTTTATCGCCTTGAAGGCATTCTCGATTAACGTCAACTCATCGCGTCTAATCTCAAAGATAAGTAACACTCACCACCACTACAGCGCAGATTTAAAGCAGACCTGATTTGCATCTTCATGATGGAGCTACTAGCGTCACTCTTATGCGACTGGTGCGAAATTTGAAAACAGCCCTGTATCACATGTAGACACACGCTTACCAACTTCCGTTTATGGCGTGTAATTCCTTCTTGCTGTTGTGATTCTTTTTCCGTTAGTGTATATATCAACTGTTCCATACAAATACAATATTGAGCAAACTGCAATATTATCTGTATTATTTCTGACAGCACCAGGAACAGATATATAAACGTTTGTGTCAACGATTACGTGACTCTTCCGATGGCTTGAGAAGAACAAAGTATTATTTCTGACAGCACCAGGAACATATATATAAAAGTTTGTGTCAACAATTACGTGACTCTTCCGATGGCTTCAGAAGAACAAAGAACCAACACCTGTAGGAAATAAAGCGGAACCTAATAATGAGCACAAAATGCGGAAAGAATTGGTTTGACATGATATATGGCTCGCTTCTCCGAAAACTTCAGAGATGAGGCTGTGAAACTGGAACTGACCAAGGGACATACGTTCTTGAGAGACTTAGGAAGCGACAGGTGGATGATGCAGAGAAATGATTAACAACTTGGTGTGAAAGAGAACTCTATGGATAAACTACTAAAACAAACCTAGAGGCAGTGTATAAGGCCGGCACATTAAGTTCAACGTCGATGAGAACTGTGAAAAAATTACGAAATTTATAGTTTCGGTCAAGGACAGAATTTACACAGAACTATGTGCTTGCAAGGGAAGTATGTGTAGCTAATTACGACATGGAGTGACGGTGTAGAGAGCTGCAAGCAAAACAAAACGTCAAAATAAGGAATCATCAGGAACATTTTTGAATAATTTTTAATTAACACCTTCCAGTAATTTTATATGTAATTTATTTGCATTTTTGTACATAACACGTAGTCAGCGCAAACTTCAGAACCTCTTCACAGCATTTAAATATGCAGGGGTAGTTCTATGTAAATACATGCAACTGAACAAATCCACGTGAGCGTTACGGGAAGAATTTGTGAAGTTTGGTCCATGAGTTAACGAAATCATAAATAAGATGCTATAACTATCTTTTCTGACGTTTCACGCCCTTGTTTGGAATCCTTCTCAACAGGGTAATAGCAGATGTTGATAGCTTACAAGAAATTTTTTCAAGGAACAGCTGAATTACATAACCACACATTCCTTAGTCATTAGACCACCGCTGACCAAGTGTGAGTTGACGTAGTACTGGACACAGATGCCAAAGTCCCTGGACAAAAAGAGACAATTATTTGGGCAATTACAAATTCTACTTTCGTTAAATGTATGAGAAATACTTATCTGTAGTTCTCTACACAATTTTTAGTGATTCATAACTATAATCCCTTTATTAAATTTAGTTGTTTTTTCATAATACAGGAGAGGCCATATTTTCAGTTTCGTTTCCTTCTACGCATTTTATTCCAACGGGTACTTGGGCATATGAATAAAATACATTTCGTCAAACACACTAATTACAGCATTTACTCTGATTATTTCAACACTTGGTAGATTAGCAGTATAAAACTCATTTTACTTTAAGAAGGGCAAAAATCAGATGCTTGATAATGCCATACAGGCCGAAAGTGCAATGGGAAAATAAAAACCCAGGAAAGCCATCAACAGAATATGACGTCCTTCCAATAATTTATATAGGCTGTAGACCCATTTTACAAGTAGTTATATGTCATAAACGTTCTTTAAATATACACGTGATATAAATGTAACTTCGCGGTTTTTAAACCTGCTGTCTGTTTGAAAAGAATGTCTGTTTTCACATGTTGTATCCTTCACAAGAATGAAAATAGAAACTTGGGCTGAATTTTAACATAAGCATCGAAACTAAAAGTTAGCCTTCTCGTCAGTTGTAAGCTGCCGGTCAATGTAGTTGCCGGGTATTATCTCATTTACGCAGCCAGCTAGCTAGCTTGCGCAGTCACTCGTTGACAATCTAATGCCCGTCGAGACATGGCGACAACAAAGCAACAAAAGGCGAGCAATTAATTTGCAATTACGCGGCGCGATTTTCCTCGACAGTACGTCACTGCACCTGTTACAATTAAGCAAGCAACGATCTCGCACTGCACCAAGGTCGTCTTTTAACACAGTATGCGATTTTTATCTAAAGGTGTTCGTGAAAGACTCGGTCTGTGAACCTTTCATTACCAAACCAGAAGATGACCTGTGGCACCGCATAGCAACAGTAATGAATATGGGACACGTTTGGCTACCGTCTAAATGCTTTTTCTGCGTTCGATGTAAAGCTCAAGCAACATTTGCGAAAGTGTGGCGCAAACATTGATTACAAAAGTTAACGAAAATGTTGCCCCAAGGTTGTATGTCCACGCATGTAAACGACATGTTCTTGAAAGTGAAATGTTTCTTTCGAAAATAAAAACGTTGTAGCCCTCTGCGTAAGTTGTAAATTACCTGAAATTCCTATGATCACTCATGCCGAAGATACTTTTTGTGAAATCTGACGAATCTTCTTAAAATACCTTGAACACTAACAAAGACACGTGTGGTTATTAGCTTGAACATATGACATCACGTAGGACGTCACAAGCAATGCTCCCTATCTATGATAGCGTCATTACATCACAGGCCACTACCCCTCCCTATATGATTTCACAGTTAAGAGAAATTTCAACAACAAAAAATGGTTAAAATGGCTCTAAGCACTATGCGACTTAACTTCTGAGGTCATCAGTCGCCTAGAACTTAGAACTAATTAAACCCAACTAACCTAAGGACATCACACACATCCATGCCCGAGGCAGGATTCGAACCTGCGACCGTAGCGGTCGCTCGGTTCCAGACTGTAGTGTCTAGAACCGCACGGCCACTCCGGCCGGCAAATTTCAACAGATTACGAGGTATCTGTGTTCAAAAGTATTTCACTAACCTGAAGTATTTATCAAAAGTACGTAAAGATATCGTTGACGTTGCAGTAATTTCACGTCTGTTCTTTAATAGCAAACAAATATAAAAGTTTTCTTAAATTGTGTAATACGTCCTCCTGCATTGATGCAGGCTTCTATGCGTCGTGGTATACAATCCACAAGTTCATTAAGTCACTGCCGGTCCAGATTTCCCACTTCTCAATGGCGATTCGGCGTAGATCCCTCAGAGCGGTTGGTGGATCACGACGTCTATAAACAACCCTTTTAAATCTATCCTAGGCATGTTCGATAGGTTTCATATCTGGAGAACATGTTGACCACTCTAGTCGAACGACGTCGTTATCCTGAACTACGTCATTCACAAGATGTGCACGAAGGGGGAGCGAATTGTCGTCCATGAGGGAGAATGCCTCGCCATTATGCTGCCGATATGGTTGCACTGTCAATCTGATAATGGCATTCACGTATCGTACAGCCGTTACAGCGCCTTCCATTACCACCAGCGATGTACGTCGGCCCAACGTAATGCCATCCCAAAACAGTAGGGAATCTCCACCTTGCTGCACTCGCTGGACAGTGTTTCTAAGGCGTTCAGCCTGACTGTGTAATCTCGAAACGCGTCTCCGACGATTGTCTGGTTCAAGGCACATGCGACACTCATCGGTGAAGAGAACGTGCTGCCAATCCTGAGCGGTCCATTCGACATGTTGTTGGGCCCATTTCTACCGCACTGCATGGTGTCGTCGTTGCAAAGATTGACTTCGCCATGGACGTCGCGAGTGAAGTTGCGCACCATGCAGTATATTGCGCACAGTTTGAGTCGTAACACGACGCCCTGTGGCTGCACGAAAAGCATTATGCAACATGGTGGCATTGCTGCCAGGGTTCCTCAGAGACATAAGCCATAGGTAGCGGTCACCCACTGCAGTAGTAACACTTGGGTGGCCTGAGAGAGGCATGTCATCGACAGTTCCTGTCTCTCTGTATCTCCTCCACGTCCGAAAAACATCAATTTCATTCACTGCGAGACGCTGGGACACTTCCCTTGTTGACAGCCTTTCCTGGCACACAGTAACAATGCGATCGAACCGCGGTATTGACCGTCTAGGCATGGCTGAACTACAGTGGATTTAGTGAAATCTCTGGTCAAACGGACTGTGTCTGTGATACAATATCTACCGTCAACGTCTGTCTTCAGGAGTTCTGGCAACCGGGGTAATGCAATCATTTTTTGATATACACGTTGGTCCATTGATCGTGACCGGGCCAAATATCTCCCGAGATAAGCGTCAAACGAAAAAACTACAAAGAACTAAACTTGGCTAGCTTGAAGGGGGAAGCCAGATGGCGCTATGGTTGGCCAGCTAGATGGCGATGCCATAGGTCAAACGGATATAAACTGCGTTTTTTTTAAATAGGAAGATCCCATTTGTATTACATATTCGTGTAGTACGTAAAGAAATATGAATGTTTTAGTTGGACCACTTTTTTCGCTTTGTGATAGATGGCGCTGCAATAGTCACAAACATATGGCTCACAATTTTAGATGAACTATTGGTAACAGGTAGGTTTTTTAAATTAAAATACAGAGCGTAGGTACGTTTGAACATTTTATTTCGGTTGTTACAATGTGACACATGTACCTTTGTGAACATATTATTTCTGAAAACGCATGCTGTTACAGCGTGATTACCTGTAAATACCACATTAATGCAATAAATGCTCAAAATTATGTCCGTCAACCTCAATGCGTTTGGCAATACGTGTAACGACATTCCTCTCAACATCGAGTAGTTCGCCTTCCGTAATGTTCGCACATGCATTGACAATGCTCTGACGCATGTTTTCAGGCGTTGTCGGTAGATCACGATAGCTAATATCCTTCAAGTTTCCCCACACAAAGAAATCTGGAGACGTCAGAAAAAAAATGGTTCAAATGGCTCTGAGCACTATGCGACTTAACTTCTGAGGTCATCAGTCGCCTAGAACTTAGAACTAATTAAACCTAACTAACCTAAGGACATTACACACATTCATGCCCGAGGCAGGATTCGAACCTGCGACCGTAGCGGGCGCTCGGCTCCAGACTGTAGCACCTAGAACCGCACGGTCAGGAGACGTCAGATCCGGTGAACGTGCGGGCCATGGTATGGTGTTTCGACGACCAATCCACCTGTCAAGAAATATGCTATTCAGTACCTCTTCAACCGCACGTGAGCTATGTGCCGGACATCCATGATGTTGGAAGTACATCGCCATTCTGTTATGCAGTGAAACATCTTGTAGTAACATCGGTTGAACATTAAGTAGAAAATCAGCATACACTGCAGCATTTAGATTACCATCGATAAAATGGGGGCCAATTATCCTTCCTCCCATAATGCCGCACCATACATTAACCTGCCAATTCGCTGATGTTCCACTTGTCGCAGCCATCGTGGATTTTCTGTTGCCTAGTAGTTCATATTATGCCGGTTTACGTTACCGCTGTCGGTGAATGACGCTTCGTCGCTAAATAGAGCGCGTGCAAAAAATCTGTCATCGTCCCGTAATTTCTCTTGTGCTCCGTGGCAGAACGGTACACGACGTTCAAAGTCGTCGCCATGCAATTCCTGGTGCATAGAAATATGGTGCGGGTGCAATCGATGTTGAAGTAACATTCTCAACACCGATGTTTTTGAGACTCCCGATTCTCGCGCAATTTGTCTGCTAATACGTGCGGATTAGCCGCGACAGCAGCTAAAACACCTTCTTGAGCATCATAATTTGTTGCAGGTCGTGGTTGACGTTTCACATGTGGCTGAACACTTCCTGTTTCCCTAAATAATGTAACTATCCGGCGAACTACTCGCTGTTGAGAAGAATGTTACACGCATTGCCAAATGCATTGAGGTTGACGGACATCATTTTGAGCATTTATTGCATTAATGTGGTATTTACAGGTAATCACGCTGTAACAGCATGCGTCTCAGAAATGATAAGTTCACAAAGGTACATGTGTCACATTGGAACAACCGAAATGAAATGTTCAAACATACCTACGTTCTTTACTTTAATTTAAAAAACCTACCTGTTACCAACAGTTCGTTTAAAATTGTGAGCCATATGTTTGTGACTATTACAGCGCCATCTATCACAAAGCGAAAAAAGTGGTCCAACTAAAACATTCATAATTCTTTACGCACTACACGAATATGTAATAAAAAATGGGGGTTCCTATTTTAAAAAACGCATTTGATATCCGTTTGACCTGTGGCAGCGCCATCTAGCGGGCCAACCATAGCGCCATCTTGTTTACCCCTTCAAGCTAGACGAGTTTCGTTCTTCGTAGTTTTTTTCGTTTGATGCTTATTTGATGAGATATTTGGCCTGGTCACAATCAGTGGACCACCCTATATATATAATGAAGATCAGGAAAGCGCTAGGAAGGATGCGGTGGTGAGGACGTAGCTACATTAGAAAGCACCAAAAAAAAAAAAAAAAAAATACAGGGAGGCCTTGTCAGCACGGGGATGCTGGCAAACCCTCGATTTGCAATTCAGTCACTGCAGCAAGGTCTAACGGCTCTATGTGAGCCACTACATGGTTCTATGAATGATAAGATCAGTGTAGCCAAAGATTGTGTAGAGCTTCGAATACGGCTACATTGGATCAGAGAGGTAATAGCGGGCACTTGTCAGCGGCGGTTATGTCACTGGTGGCCATGAACGCATGGACGCTGGTGGCCTCCAGCTCTACGTGTCTATTTCTAAAGCGCTCTCGTAGATGGCGAAGATTTCTACTCGGGAGAGACGTCCACAGTTCCACCTGGAGTACCTCTGTCTGGCAGGGACAGCCCTCAGCCCTGTTTAGGGGACACGAGGCAGCAGCATCGATGTCTGTCACAGGAACAGAGTGACCAGCAATAGGGGCCATCCCTCTAGAAGGTAGATGACGGACATTCAGGTCAAGCCTCCAGGAGGCATGCAGGGTGATAGCAGTCTCTGCGCCCTTTCAGCGCTGTTTCAGGAGTTTGCAGTGCAGCTGGCAGTGGCTGAGTTCGTCCAGCACGACTTGCGGCTTTTCAGATGATCGAAGATGGTCGACTCCGATAGCCTCCCCTCACGCTGGATAGCTGTACCTGAGATGAGGGCTGAGACTACGCACTCAGAAGTCAGCTGAGTCAGTCGCCAGCTCTTAGAAAATGAGACATTTGTTAAGAACGGTGTGGTATTTACACTGAAAAGCCAAAGAAACTGGTACACCTGCTTAATATCGTGTGGGGCACACGCGAGTACGCTGAAGTGCCACAACATATCGTGATATGGACTCGATTAACGTCTGAAGTAGTCCTGGAGGGAATTGACACCATGAACCTTGCTGAGCTGTCCATAAATCCTTAAGAGTATGAGGTAGTGGATACCTCTCCTGAACAGCACGTTACAAGGAATCCCAGATATGCCTAATAATGTTCATGTGCGGGGAGTTTAGTGGGCAGCGGAGGTGTTCAAACTCAGAAGAGTGTTACTGGAGTCACACCGTAGCCATTCTGGACTTGTTGGGTGTTGCTTTATCCTGTTCAAATTGCCCAAGTCTGTCGGAATGCACAATGGACATGAATGGATACAAGTGATCAGACAGGATGCTTACGAAAGTGTCACTTGTCAGAGTCATATCTAAAAGATTCAAACTACGGAAGGCACTGACTACTGATAGGCATAGTTAGCAAATGAAAGATTTTAATAGAGAACAAACAATGTATTTACCTTAATAGTGTTGAAAAATCATAATATACATAGCAGTTCATGACATCCAGTCTTACAAATTTCAAAACTCCACCATTTCTCTCCCCACGTCCACCACTGCTGGCGGCTCACCTCCAACTGCGCAACGCTACGCGCTGTTCACATCCAGCTGCCCAACACTACAATGGCCAACAACAGTGCAAACCAGCCACAGACTGCACACAGCACAGCCAGTGATTTTCGTACAGAGCGCTACGTGGCGTTACCAATACAAAAACCTAAACAGCCTACTTACAGTGTCACTTGTCAGAGTCATATCTAGACGTAGCAGGCGTCCCATATGTCTCCAACTGCACACGCCCCATACCATTACAGACCCTCCACCAGCTTGGACAGTCCCCTTCGACATCCAGGGTCCATGGATTCATGAGGTTCTTTCCACATACGTAAGCGTCCATCCGCTCGATACAATTTGAAACGAGACTCGTCCGACCACGCAGCATGTTTCCAGTCATCAACACAAAAGCATTCTATTGTGCAGTCATCAAGGGCACACAAGTGAGCCTACTGCTCTGAAAGCCCATTTCGTTGATGTTCGTTGAATGGTTCGCTCGCTGACACTTATTGATGGCCCAGCATTGAAATCTGCAACAATTTTAGGAAGGGTTGCAGTTCTATCACGTTGAACGATCCTCATTAGTTGTCGTTGGTCTCGTTCTTGCATGATCTTTTCCGACCACTTTGATATTCACGGTATACTCGTGAAATGGTCATTGGGAAAGTCCCCACTTCATCGCTATCTCGCAAATGATGTGTCCGATTGCTTGTGCGCCAACTATAACACCACGTTCAAACTTACTTAAGTGTTTGTAAATGGCTCTGAGCACTATGGGACTTAACATCTGAGGTCATCAGTCCACTAGAACTTAGAACTACTTGAACCTAACTAACCTAAGGACATCACACAGATCCATGCCCGAGGCAGGATTCGAACCTGCGACCGTAGCGGTCGCGCGGTTCCAGACTGAGGCGCCTAGAACCGCTTGGCCACTCCGGCTAAATGTTTATAACCTACTATTGTAGCAGCAGTAACCGATCTAACAACTGCGCCGAACAGTTTTTGCCTTACGTAGGCGTTCTGACAGCAGCGCCGTATTCTGTCTGTTTACATATCTCTGTATTTGAATACGCATGCATACACCAGTTTCTTTGGCGCTTCAGTGTATGTGGCGCTTTCCGTGCTCTATGCGGTGGTGTGGATGGCAATGACATCATGTGTCTTGGTTTTCACTCATGTTGAGCTTATTGGTGGCTTCATACTACCGCAACTTTGCCTTTCAGAGGTGGTTTACCGCTGCTTAAGCACCTGTATAATTATTGTTGCTTTATGCGGCAGTGTCCCTCGGCTACCTCAATGAGAATAAGCTTTGCTTGCGGATTTGTGCGCAATACCTCTCATGTTCGCTTAGACGTGATCAGCACTTCGTCCAGGTGGTAGTCTGATAGTCATTGACAGAGGCGGTTTGACGCTACCACCCTACGCCCCTCCACCTGCCTCACACACACACACACACACACACACACACACACACACACACACGTACTGTCCACCCCACAATCTCTTCCTCATTCTTCTGCCTCCACACGCCTACATCATTTTCTCCCCAACCCACTACCGCTCTCTATCTCCCATCTGTCTCTTACACATAGCCCTCCTTTCTCTTAGTCTGTTCATCACCTGCTCCACCTCTCTTCCTTATCTCTTTCCTCTCCATTTGTCCATCTCCTATATTCACCCTTTTCTCATCGTCATCCCCTCTCCAAAGGGGTCATCCTTTCCACACAATAAGCAGCATGGGTACCAAGTTTGGTTGAAACCGGTATAGTGGTTTAGGAGGAAATGTGGAACGTAGTTACATACAGACATACATACATACATTTTATTATACAGGGTGTTTCAGAATGAACATACCGGTTTTAAGGCATTGTAGCATTTATTACGTTCAACGTACAACTGTAAATAATACACCAAATGAAAGAGCAACTCAAATAGATTTGTTTGTACATCTGTGCGCAATGGGAAGAGTATGGAATGACAAAAAGTGACTGAAAACCATGTTCAACGAGTGCGGGTCTTTCACGCTTAGCCCCAACAAACATCCCCACGGAAAGTTCATAGGCCTTTCTTTTTCGGTAAATCAACTGTAACTGATGTTTCTTATCTTGACGTGCTACAGCTATGGCCCGTGCCACAATGGGAAGAATCTGAACGACACAAACACATCTTTATTTGGGAGCAAGAAGGTGCGCCGCCTCACGCCTCACCGGCATAACACAGTACGCGAATGGTTAAAGGACGTTGTATCCGACCGGTGGATTGGACGTAAGGGCCGGTTGACACAGCATTTTATGCATGACCTCCACGCTCACACACGATCTGACGCAATCATGTGTCTGTGCCTCCGATACCAGCTGATCTGTCCGACTTTAGAAACAGTCTTAAGTTACTCCCGACACATTGATTAAGGTTTCAACCGACTCGCCTATCGACTCGATGTGTGATTTTTTTGGCTAAAGTAGTGGAAAATCTAACGTCAGTGAATAGCTATTCCACCATAAGTATACCATAAGTATATCAATATCGTCTATCACATTTTTGTAATGTAGAACAAGAAGGATTAGTTTCTTTCCCCCTAAAATGGTGTTTTTTTAAGTGAAGTGTTCCTGAAAAACTTCTGAAAGTGTCATGTGATCAAAATTTGGTCGCTGTTCCTTAAACAACATACACTACCGGCCATTAAAATTGCTACACCAAGAAAAAATGCGGATGATAAACGGGTATTCATTGGACAAATATATTATACTAGAACTGACATGTGATTACATTTTCACGCAATTTGGGTGCATAGATCCTGAGATATCAGTACCCAGAACAACCACCTCTGGCCGTAATAACGGCCTTGATACGCCTGGGCATTGAGTGGATGGCGTGTGCAGGTAAAGCTGCCTATGCAACTGCAACACGTTACCACAGTTCATCAAGAGTAGTGACTGGCGTATTGTGACGAGCCAGTTGCTCGGCCACCATTCACCAGACGTTTTCAGTTGGTGAGAGATCTGGAGAATGTGCTGGCCAGGGCAGCAGTCGAACATTTTCTGTATCCAGAAAGGCCCGTACAAGACCAGCAATATGCGGTCGTTCATTATCCTGCTGAAATGCAGGGTTTCGCAGGGATCGAATGAAGGGTAGAGCCACGGGTCGTAACACATCTGAAATGTAACGTCCACTGTTCAAAGTGCCGTCAATGCGAACAAGAGGTGACAGAGACGTGTAACCAATGGCACTCCATGCCAACACGCCGGGTAATGCGCCAGTATGACAATGGCGAATACACGCTTCCAACGTGCGTTCACCGCGATGTCGCCAAATACGAATGCGACGATCATGATGCTGTAAACAGAATCTGGATTCATCCGAAAAAATCACGTTTAGCCATTGCACCCAGGTTCGTCGTTGAGTACACCATCGCAGGCGCTCCTGTCTGGGTAACCGCAGTCATGGTCTCCGAGCTGATAGTTCATCCTGCTGCAAACGTCGTGGAACTGTTCGTGCAGATGGTTGTTGTCTTGTAAACGTCCCCATCTGTTGACTCAGGGATCGAGACGTGGCTGCACGATCCGTTACAGCCATGCGGATAAGATGCCTGTCATCTCGACTGCTAGTGATACGAGGCCGTTGGGATCCAGCAACGCGTTCCGTATTACCCTCCTGAACCCACCGATTCCATATTCTGCTAACAGTCATTGGATCTCGACCAAAGCGAGCAGCAATGTCGCGATATGATAAACCAATCGCAATAGGCTACAATCCGAGCTTTATCAAAGTCGGAAATGTGATAGTACGCATTTCTCCTCCTTACACGAGGCATCACAACAACGTTTTACCAGGCAACGCCGGTCAACTGCTGTTTGTGTATGAGAAATCGGTTGGAAACTTTCCTTGCTCTGAAAAGCTAATCTTTTGCATATGACAGCATCTTCTTCCTGTCGGTTAAATTTCGCGTCTGTAGCACGTCATCTTTGTGGTGTAGCAATTTTAATGGCCAATAGTGTAGTTTCAGTGATGTCAAATTTCTAAATGCCTCTACCTTCAAGTGGTTTGATAAATATTACAGACGACTTCTGTTATCCCGGCTCTACGAGATCGAAATCCCGCCAGAACACATGCATCTAGACGACAACCGCTAGGCAGAGCTCCTGATGTTTGACAGCGCTGCTGTCCCTGCTTCACCGCCAGACGCCGCCCTATGCCCTACGCACCACCCTAGCGGTGCCCGCGGGCCCGCTATGAATCCAGCAGCACAGGGGCCTGAACCTCGGTCGTGTTGTGACTGCGCTCTCGTTTGTCTGTTATATGGAGCATTGTTTGGCTCTTGATATTACTACGTCTAAGGACCTGGATTTTTTTTCCGCTCTGGATTTGTCATTCTGTTTTGTTGTGCCGGCCGCGGTGGGCGTGCGGTTCTAGGCGCTGCAGTCCGGAACCGCGGGACTGTTACGGTCGCAGGTTCGAATCCTGCCTCGGGCATGGATGTTGGTGATGTCCTTAGGTTAGTTAGGTTTAAGTAGTTCTAAGTCTAGGGGACTGATAACCTAAGACGTTAAGTCCCTTAGTGCTCAGAGCAATTTGTTTTGTTGTCTACTTGTTCGTCCATTGCTGCTGCTGCCTATCGTCGTTTTTGACGACTCACCTACGCCCTCAGCCGTTCGGTCAGCGAATACTATAAAATTTAGAAACGGAAATATCATTGTGGCAGTCGGTTTGACAGTCCGTAGTCATGTTTTCGGAGTCAAGTGTAGAACATCAACTAAACTCTTTCAGTAGCTGATAGCTATACAACAGTATTCAGACTGCCTATTTGATTGTGTGATTGTGTGTGTGTGTGTGTGTGTGTGTGTGTGACAAATGAATTTAATGACGTGGCAGAAAGCAGAATTTTTGCGAATGGCGTCAATTTACACAGTTCTGGAGAAGCTTGAATATTTTCTAATTAAAGAACAGAGACGGGAAACAGTGGTATTTTCGCCACGTTTACATATTTCTGATATGAAATTTACATTGGCTTTTGAACATGGTATCATTTTGAGCTATGTGACACAATAGGACTTTGGTGGCACGGCTTGTGACATAATGACGACGACGTCATAAATATGTGGAGTGGCTTGTGACGTCCCATTGACTTAATACGTTCAAAATCAGTAACCAATCACGCTTCAAGGTTCTCCAAAGTGACTGGACGTCCCACAGTCATTCTACTACGCAGTATATTCTAAGATAAATCGTAGGGTGTCTGTGCCGTATGGGGAACGGTAGGACTGGTTCGAGTTGTGAGTGATCAATAATCTTCAAAATTTGCGTTTAAAGGAACATCAAAACCAATTTTAAAACAAATTTTCACAATTTTAAAAAAGACACTGCTTTTAAAATTGCAACATTCAGTCAGTGTGCATGGGAAAGCATGCGTACCGTACCTAAAGTGTTCCAAAACGCCGTGCATAAACGGGGAATACTCCGATGCTCTTACCTCAGGCACTGTTGGTGACAAAAAGGTAGGTGTAAATGATTTGGATAGCCCTTGCGACAGGGACTATTTGTATACGACCGTCTTAGCGTCACTATCGTACAGTAAAGGATCAAACTGTAAATATTACACTCTTCCTCCTGCTTAGGCAACTAGAGCAAATCGATTGGTTGTTTTTGTATTTAATGTAATCGATGGTGGGTTTGATGGGAGTCGTGGCGGCACCTGTAGTTCATGGGCAGTTCCTAGGGAAAACCCCCCAGATATGTTCTTTTCTCTGTATTTTCGCAGTTACGAGCATACCGAAACTCAGCCGAGGTTTCGAAGAAGTCTACGCACAGTAAATGGCTAAAAAAAAATTTCTATATATTCCAAAGATTCTGATGTCGAACAATCTTGTAAATTTTCTTAACATCTTATCCGTTTCCAAGACACAGATGTTCAAAGTTATCCCACATCAACACGTAAAATCCGATATGAGGAGAAATCTAAATAATAAATAATGGCAGCTAACAGCTCAAATTTTAAAGGTATATTCTCTAAGAATTTATTTGCAACTTCCATCTCCCAACTTTCAAAAATCTTTATCCTTTATCGACAAACACCCGAACAACTTGTGTTTAGGGTACCAAAAGCCAGCCACAGTTTCCGAGACGGCTATACATAACAGATGGTTGTAACTTTTACAATGTATTCCTAAGACTGCGATATCGAACATGGGAAAGCAGAAAGGTGCAAGGAGTACATAGAGGGTCTATACAGGGGCGATGTTCTTGAGGACACTATTATGGAAATGGAAGAGGATGTAAATGAAGATGAAATGGGACGTATGATACTGCGTGAAGAGTTTGACAGAGCACTGAAAGACCTAAGTCGAAACAAGGCCCCGGCAGTAGACAACATTCCATAAGAACTACTGACAGCCTTGGAAGAGCCAGTCCTGACAAAACTCTACCATCTGGTGAGCAAGATGTATGAGACAGGCGAAATTCCCTCAGACTTCAAGAAGAATACGATAATTCCAATCCTAAAGCAAGCAGGTGTTGACAGATGTGAAAATTACCGAACTATCAGTGTAATAAGTCACAGCTTCAAAATGCCAACGCGAATTCTTTACAGACGAATGGAAAAACTGGTGGAAGCCGACCCCGGGGAAGATCAGTTTGGATTACGTAGAAATGTTGGAACACGTGAGGCAACGACTTATCTTAGAAGAAAGATTAAGGGAAGGCAAACCTACGTTTCTAGCATTTGTAGACTTAGAGAAAGCTTTTGACAATGTTGATTGGAATACTCTCTTTCAAATTCTGAAGGTGGCAGGGGTAAAATATACGGAGCGAAAGGCTATTTACAATTTGTACAGGAAGCAGATGGCAGTTATAAGAGTCGAGGGGCATGAAAGGGAAGCAGTGGTTCGGAAAGGAGTGAGACAGGGTTGTAGCCTCTCCCCGATGTTGTTCAATCTGTATATTGAGCAAACAGTAAAGGAAACAAAAAAAGAAAAGTTCGGAGTAGGTATTAAAATCCATGGAGAAGAAATAAAAATTTTGAGGTTCGCCGATGACATTGTAATTCTGTCAGAGACAGCAAAGGACTTGGAAGAGCAGTTGAACGGAATGGACAGTGTCTTGAATGGAGGGTATAAGATGAACATCAACAAAAGCAAAACGAGGATAATTGAATGTAGTCGAATAAAGTCGGGTGATGCTGAGATAATTAGATTAGGAAATGAGACACTTAAAGTAGTAAAGGAGTTTTGCTATTTGGGGAGCAAACTAACTGATGATGGTCGGAGTAGAGAGGATATAAAATGTAGACTGGCAATGGCAAGGAAAGCTTTTCTGAAGAAGAGAAATTTGTTAACATCGAGTATTGATTTAAGTGTCAGGAAGTCGTTTCTCAAAGTATTTGTATGGAGTGCAGCCATGTTTGAAAGTGAAACATGGACGATAAATAGTTTAGACAAGAACAGAATAGAGTACTGAAGATTAGATGGGTAGCTCACATAACTAATGAGGAGGTATTGAAGAGAATTGGGGAGAAGAGGAGCTTGTGCACAACTTGACTAGAAGAAGGGATTGGTTGGTAGGACATGTTCTGAGACATCGAGGGATCACCAATTTAGTATTGGAGGGCAGCGTTGAGGGTAAAAATCGTAGAGGGAAACCAAGAGATGAATACACTAAGCAGATTCAGAAGGATGTAGGTTGCAGTAAGTACCGGGAGATGAAGAACCTTGCACAGGCTAGAGTAGCATGGAGGGCTGCATCTAACCAGTCTCAGGACTGAAGACCACAAGAACAACAACATCTTTATCACTTTGCTAGACACAGAAGTTCCAAGTCATCCTACTTGTACACGTAAAAAACGAACGTAAAATTCTCGTGTGAGGCAGACACGTGCTTTACAAAGTGACGTGGTACAGAGAAATATGCTGTTAGGTGACTCCTTATCATCTGGAAACTCCAAGTTGTAGGACTGAAGGATATGCAAGAATTTTTTGCACGTAAAATCCAGTCTAAGGTATAAGATTAGTTTTGCTATATTTCAGTTTCACATAAATAAACCATCTAAATTTTACTGACATATATATGAGTAAAAAAATATGTAAATTACATGCCCCGCTGCAGCAGGGAAAATAAGTGAACCGGCAGAAAAATGCTCCTATTGGTGGACAAAAATCCGAATATCTTCTTGTTTCTTTGAAAGAGTGACTGAAAAGTTGGGTACCAGGTGCCTCATTCTACCATCTTCAGCACCTTTAAGGAATTTCTCAAAAATTCTGGCATGCGAGCATTTCGCGCTTTTATTGCTCAGAGAGAAGAAGATATTGGCAGTGGCAGAAAGAAGAAAAAGTAATAAATTCTGGAAGACAGTTGACAGTCGTTGTGTTAAGGAGACAACTGCAGTGTGAGGGAAAGACAGGGACACGGTAGCAGTGGAACATAGCTGACGGTGACAGAACAGTGCTAGGAAAGGATTGGTTGGCTAATTTGGGAGGAGAGGACCAAACATTTCCCATCGGATTAGGGAAGGAAATAGGCCGTGCCCATTCAAAGAAATCATCCTGACATTTGCCTGAAGCGACTTAGGGAAATCACAGAAAACCTAAATCAAGATGGCCAGACGAGAGTTTTAACCGTCGTTCTCCCGAATGTGACCAGTGTGCTGACCACTGCGCCACCTCACTCGGTGATAGAAAAATAGTGAAGGAGGCAATGCCGGCGAGGAATGCATAAACAGTAGGAGAAACTGGAAGTGGGTGAGAGCCAGTGATAATGAGAGACAGTGTACATGACGCAGTGACAACGGGAAAGAGACAGATAGTGACAGTAAGAACGGACAGCAGCGGTAACAACGAAGGAAAGAAATAACAGCAGTAAGAGAGACGAAGAGGAAGACAATACCTACGAGAGGAGACTGTAGTACTAGGACAGAACGAAGGAGGCTGTATCTGTGATACAGGATACAATGATAGAGAGACACAAAGAGATAATTACAATAAGGGCTACTAGATGTGGATGGAAATGAACAACTTATTGCTATGGGCTAGTGTGTGTGACTGGATGCAGATAATTTTCATGTTAAAGAAAGGGCGAATTTATTCATATGTCAAGATTTTTGGTAATTTCAAAGATGGTGATGAAGGAAGAATGAAGCAGCTGGTACCCTACTTTTCAGATAATTTTAAGGAAGCCATTACGAGAAAGACCGTTTCAGTTGTACGATATCTTCGTTTCTGATCCAAATAGTTTCGTGAGTTAGAGTCACATCTTCAGGGATACAGATTTATATTTTATTCCAAAGGAAAAGCAGTGGATGATCCAACATTCTTTGTCCAATTATGATAAAACTGTTCAACAGTCAAGAGATTGGTGGTCCATTTTAAAACAGAGCGGAATGCAGGGAACATCATTCCGATAAACACATCCTAAGGCTTGTGACAACATGAGATATACAGTGACCTCCTAGTGTAGCCTAGTGGATTTAAAACAAAAACATTAACCAAAAGTCGCAGGGCTTGGAACTCATTCACTTCAAGAGGTTCAAATGGCTCTGAGCACTATGGGACATAGCATCTGAGATCATCACTCTCCTAGACTTAGAACTACTTAAACGTAACTAACCTAAGAACATCTCACTCATCCATGCCCGAGGCAGGATTCGAACCTGCGATCGTAGCAGCAGTGTGGTTGCGGACTGAAGCGCCCAGAATCGCTCTGCCACAGCGGCCGGTTATTGCAAGAGGAAACCAGATCGAAACACAAACACTCTACCAGAAAATATGCCCAAGTCTGTTTGATTTACGCGATCTCACATGAGCTAACAATAGGTACGGTACCATATCCGGTTCAGTGAGTACTACGGTAGAGTTACACTGAAACAATAATACAGTGTATATATATATATATATATATATATATATATATATATATATATATATACACTCGCAATGACTAGGGAAGCGTTTCTCAAGAAGAGAAATTTGTTAACATCGAGTATCGGTTTAAGTGTCAGGAAGTCTTTTCTGAAAGTATTTGTATGGAGTGTAGCCATGTATGGAAGTGAAACGTGGACGATAAATAGTTTAGACAAAAAGAGAATAGCAGCTTGCGAAATGTGGTGCTACAGAAGAATGCTGAAAATTAGATGGGCAGATCACATAACTGATGAGGAGGTATTGAATAGAATTGGGGAGAAGAGAAATTTGTGGCACAACTTGACTAGAAGAAGGGATCGGTTGGTAGGACATGTTCTGAGGCATCAAGGGATCTCCAATTTAGTACTGGAGGGCAGCGTGGAGGGTAAAAATCGTAGAGGGAGGCTAAGAGATGAATACACTAAGCGGTTTCAGAAAGATGTAAGTTGCATTAGGTACTGGGAGATGAAGACGTTTGCACAGGATAGGGTAGCATGGAGAGCTACATCAAACCAGTCTCTGGACTGAAGACCACATCTATCTATCTAATTATTAATCGCTGTAGAACTGACAAGAAGCAGATGTTCTCAGAAACAAATCTGCTCACTGCTATGAGTCCACTACCGATCACATCGGGGAGAAAGTGAAGAACAACTTTCAGCAAGAGTTTAGGGAAGCACTGTATAACACACTCACACAGCTCAGTATGCTGCTCCAACTTTTGCCTTCCATTAAGTGATGGCCCACACAGCTGTATAGCAAACAGCAGGCCATAGCTCCCTCCACTGCTTGGCGGGACACTCTTATTGGCCGCCCTATACAATGGCTAGCCAGGCGTTCCGTCAAATCCGTCCCGCCGTACCGCGACAGGTCTGCGAGCACACTTTTCTTAACGGCTGCCGACTCAACCACGGGTGACCAGGAGTGTGGTGAAGTCCCACAGCTCGCGCGCTTGGCGGTGCCTCCAGGTTTCTTGTGATGTACCCTCTTCAGTGACGCCGCTGGTGGCCGAGCGGTTCTAGGAGCTTCAGTCTGGAACCGCGTGACCGCTACGGTCGCAGGTTCGAATCCTGCCTCGGGCATGGATAATGTCCTTAGGTTAGTTAGGCTTAAGTAGTTCCAAGTTCTAGGGGACTGATGACCTCGCATGTTAAGTCCCATAGTGCTCACAGCCATTTTTTTCTTCAGTGACGTCAAACGATTTGCCTTGTAGTACACAGCGACCTCTCTCCTTGGTTCCACAGGGCGCTGGTGTAGTGCGGGGCGCGCTGTTAGCGCACTGTTGTTCCACTGCTCTCGCTGCGACCGGGACAGCGACAGTGACGTCACAGTATCCTTCTAGAGAAGAGTACGAGTTCCAATTGATTAGAATGCTCAACCATAGGTTGAGCTACGCACCATGATGGCAAAATTCCTCTCACAAAAATCTTAGAAGTAAAAGCCAACTGATATACGACAGTTTTAATAGAAACCCATAACCGGACGCGAAATATCCCGTGTGGAGGAAGTAACTACGAGTATAATGGAGCCGCGAGGTTTGAGGCGCTATGTCACAGACTGCGCGCCTCTCGCGTCGGAGGTTCGAGTCCTCCCTCGGGCATGGGTGTGTGTGTTGTACTTAGCATAAGTTAGTTTAAGTAGTGTGTAAGTCTTTGCCTATATCTACAACTAAAGAGCCGACCGAGTAAAACTCTGAGGGTCGGGTAGGAAACAGAAAATAATGAGAGCAGGTAGACAATAAAACAAATCACCACGAGGATTACAGAATGTTACACCTCTTTATCAGCAAGCAGTTCCATAGGTCCACGATGCGTCACAGCGGCTGCTGAGTGGTGCCGATGACCGATGAACTCAGCAGTTTGGTCCCTTAGGAATAAATAAATTTGAACATTTGAGTATAATGGAATAACTGTAGTATTTAGTCAAATGTGACTTCAGTGATATATCTGTTCCTGTAGAAATCAGGACAGTTACCGGGGCAGGTATGTTGTATCCGGGGATAAGATGGTGGTGCTGAATTGCCGAATAGGGGAAGGCTAGAAGATACGGATTCTACGCTGGTGTTGCTACAGTTAGTTACCTTCATTAAGTAACGTTGAAGGCTGAAGAAATTAATCAACAAAACCACACAAGAATGTGAATGATGTGGTAACTCGACAGACAACACAGTTTTTCACGAATGCATTCACTCTAGCTCGAGCAGACTAATGCAACGTTATGTATTTACTATTAAAAACAGTCTTGATCACGATTTATTTAACAAGGTGACCGGTTTCGACCACTACTGTGGTCATCTTCAAACCTATAAGTTGTACACAAAGCTCTAATTAGAGGGCTACATACATTAAACAAAATACATAAAGTTATAAAGCTATAAAACGTTGAATTACCATTGAGTAGGAACCTCTTTCTGTTGGAGAATCACTACTGGAGAAACCAGTGCACGTCTTACTATATATATTGGAGGCTCCACCCACTTCTGACTGCATGATGTCATTATTAACCAATGAGTAATAAGTCGAATTACAATTTAAAATTTCTTAGTTAAAAGAACATTGTCAAGAATTAGAAATAAATACACACTAAACTTAGCTTATTAAACAGCTATTGTCAATTAAGAAGCGTTAAAATATTTAAATACGTAGGAAAATGGACTTCGATTTGGCAGTACATGGGTTGCCCTCTCAAGGCCTATCAGCGAACCATTTGGAACCACTGGTTATATGGTGAAGTTAGACGCCGTTGCAAAGATGAAGCAGCAGGCTTTTTTCACTGAAGTTGTTGTAAAGTCGATAGTCGAACTAGTGGTTGCCATGGTGAGGACAAACGCCAGTGCAAAGATGTGGCAGCAGGCTTCTTTCCAACGAAGTTGTTGCGAAGTAGAATGGCAAAGACTGTGGCGTCAGACGATGTATTATTGAGCAGCAACTTGTCTTTATTAAAACGAAAAGAGCAAGCTACAATAATCTGTAGCTGACATGTATACTACATGCTGCCCAAATACATATCAACTTCATAGATAATCATTCCATTTAGGCTTTCACGGCCGGCGTCTTTATCAGTAAACTCTTCCGGGCTAAGTTGCCGTGGTCGATCTGTAGAACTTCTTCTCCCTGACGTTTCGTTCTCAACTACGGAGAATATCTTCCGAGGTGAGTCGACGACTCGGAAGATGTTCTCCGTAGTTGAGAACGAAACGTCAGGGAGAAGAAGTTCTACAGATCGACCACGGCAACTTAGTCCGGAAGAGTTTACTTCATAGATAATATTTCATATATACGGACAACTACTTCGTATCGTATTTGAGCAGCATGTAGTATACATGTCAGCTACAGATTATTGTAGCTTGCTCTTTTCGTTTTAATAAAGACAAGTTGCTGCTCAATAATACATCGTCTGACGCCACAGTCTTTGCCATTCTACTTCGCAACAACTTCATTGGAAAGAAGCCTGCTGCCACATCTTTGCACTGGCGTTTGTCCTCACCATGGCAACCACTAGTTCGACTATCGACTTTACAACAACTTCAGTGAAAAAAGCCTGCTGCTTCATCTTTGCAACGGCATCTAACTTCACCATATAACCAGTGGTTCCAAATGGTTCGCTGATAGGCCTTGAGAGGGCAACCCATGTACTGCCAAACCGAAGTCCATTTTCCTACGTATTTAAATATTTTAACGCTTCTTAATTGACAATAGCTGTTTAATAAGCTAAGTTTAGTGTGTATTTATTTCTAATTCTTGACAATGTTCTTTTAACTAAGAAATTTTAAATTGTAATTCGACTTATTACTCATTGGTTAATAATGACATCATGCAGTCAGAAGTGGGTGGAGCCTCCAATATATATAGTAAGACGTGCACTGGTTTCTCCAGTAGTGATTCTCCAACAGAAAGAGGTTCCTACTCAATGGTAATTCAACGTTTTATAGCTTTATAACTTAAGTATTTTGTTTAATGTATGTAGCCCTCTAATTAGAGCTTTGTATACAACTTATAGGTCTGAAGATGACCACAGCAGTGGTCGAAACCGGTCACCTTGTTAAATAAATCGTCATCAAGACTGTTTTTAATAGTAATTATTTATAAGACATTGATCACTGCTGTTCCCATAATGCATTCAAAACGTTATGTATTGTCTGAGAGTAACAGACAAAAGGAAAGCGCAAACAAAAATCGATTACCACTTTGCAGGTAGTTATTTAAAACGAGGACCATTATATTACGAGATATAGTAAATATAAAAACTCATTGTGATCTAAATGTAAGACGATTTAGTAGGTGAGATTTGTTTAAGATAGCTGCCGTCAAAAACTGTTAACGAAGTCAATTTCATGAGGCGAAGAGACGGCACACTGTTCCGATTTCATTCAAGCCACAGTGGGCGATTTCATTTATCTACAACAAGGAAAGAGCGACTCAGAAATTCTCTTCTATTTGCTTTTATGTCCCATAGTAACAGCTACACTACATCGAAAATGGAACGCCGCGTTTATTCTTATTACAGCTCATTCTTCCAAAACAGAATCTCAAAACGGCCTTCATTAAACTCATCGGTGCGTAACGCTGATATGGTTATTGTCTCCTTTCTGATTATTGGCTCACAGGGAGAAAACAAAATTACCCAGAGTGTGGTTAATGCAGTTCGCTGTTTGCTTCAAAGTAATTCGAAAGCTTTTGGTATCTCGCGTACTTCTAACATTAATTTTTGAATCTGTACTCCCACCGCCGTAATTTAATTTATTTGACTTAAAATGTTTCACATCATCCTTCATCTCCTAGGGTTCCGTATCTCATTTGCTGAAAACGGAACCCGTTGTAGGAACATTTTATTGTCTGACCGTAAAGCCCCTTTTTCTCAACATCATATACATGTATCATGTTTGATATTTATGTTACAGGTATACGGTCCCTTGAGGTGTATAAACTTTAAGCTCCTCAGTCAATGCAGTCAAAAGTTACGGCCATTTTTGTCACATGTTTTGATACTCGCTAACACAAACTTAAAGCCTAGTTCCCGTTGACTTACAATCATGAAATTATGCAGGAAGCAAGGTTTCACAATATAAGTAAAGGAAAAATCTTGTCATTTATTATCCGCCTTTCTGTCTGATCGTCGGTTCACACCATTTTCCCTCAGGAACGGCTAGAAGTGCCACGTTGAAATATGTGTCACATACGAAGATCTACGGTCAATTAGACGTGTAAAAACCTTCAGCAATCAAAGAAATACGGAAATTTTTAGTTAATCGCAAATTGACTCTTGAAAACCTGTGGGGTACTCCCCACTGGCATATAATCATGAAATTTGGCAAGAATCAGTACAAGCAAAGCAGCAAAGTAAAAATGCGAAAACTGTTCATTCGTAATTAATTGCATAAAAACATTTTTGCCATTATAAATTCGCATTGCATTCGTAATTTGTGACAAATCCTGGTAACTCCTGTAGAGGTTTTAATCTTGTTTACAGTAATAGGTTGGGTGATTCACTATGAAGTTCTGTGTGCGTTATTTACAAATATTTCGTGCCAGTTGGCTGAGCTACGATGAAGCGAAGTCCCCTGCCACTGTGAAAAATATACCTTTGCCATCTAGCGGTGACAGATGTAAGGCCACCCGACTACCATGACTGTAACTTTGACATGTACAGCATCTGTAATGTTTCAAAGAAAAGTAACACTGGTAATGATGCAGGATTATAATTCCACTGTTTTGGATCAGATTCTGATAGCCCATAAAATACCTATTGAAGTGTACCACAGAACGGTTCAAAATTTGCGTAGCAACAATACCCGCGTATGGCTGATTCTATTGTTTCTTTCTCTCGAGACTTCCCTCAAATCTTACCAGCAATCACAACAGCCACGAGAGCAGACGAAGTCAATGCATAAGCAGGTGGCAGTTAGCATAGTATAAAACTCCAAAATTAATAAAACAGATGAAAAATTACAGGAGTGATGCGAAATTGCACAAAAATCTAAACGTAAACATAAAATTAAAACATTATCGAGAATTTTAGAATTCCCAGGACCACTATCCTGCTAGTATAGATACCGATAAAGGAAAAAATCGCCGAGATTCTCGGTTTCGAGGATGGATTATCTATCTACAAACGTAAGTACGTTTGTACAGGACCCTCAGTACATGAGTCTTACTTGCACTTAACTCGACTCCTTTATCTTTTTGTATCAAAATCATCTTCTCTCTAAAGGGTAGGCTTTAACTTATGCTCTGTTCCCAGAAGTCAGCCTGTAACACTATTATCGATAATACCTTCGCCTGTCTTACCCAACTTCTTTGGCTGTTTTACTGAATGTGACTTCTGTAACACCACACTCTTTGATGTAAGATCTATGTAAATGCTTTATTCATTATTTATGTCACTTAATGAATCTATGGACGGAATACTGAAAAATAATGTTCTGTAAAAGAATGAAAATGTTGAAACTTGTAGTACTGGTTCATACATAGGGAAAGTAGATTTTTAATAATGTAAAACATGGAGGGAAGCCCCTCTGCAACGAAACTGGATTGGCGGAAGTAGAAAAGCTGGAATTGGCGATCGAACTGCAACATTCCTTTGTGGCAACAGTCAGTCGATGATTAGCATGCAAAGTGTTCGTTTTTGTGAAATGAGTGGGGCAAGAATAACTGCAAGCTTATATGATATCGCCTCGGTTGTGGAAGTAGTTTGGTTTATTATTCACGGCGTACTTTGGCTAGCTCTGTGCTACGAAAATATGACGCTAAGAAGAAAATTTTCATAGCTTGTTACACAACAAGAGTCATGTATACTTTTGAATAACACAGATAGACTCTGCCACCACCTTCATCTCAAATTGTCAGTTGAATGTTATATAATTGCATGGACCAGTTACGTGATTACTTTTTCAATAATAAATTTGTCTTCTATAAGCATTTTTTGAGCCCCCGTACTTTATCGTTAGCCATTTATTTAGTCAGGGTCCTGTCACAAGTGCTATGATATTCATGAGTATCCTATTATAGTGAGCTGAAGTCATTCTAGTAAACTTTCACTATAATTACTAAGGTTTGTGCAGTTGTAAATTTCGTAATTAGTTTTGAAGTGCCCCAAGCATTTTTCATAAAACGATAGTTAAATTTTACCCAAATTAAAATTGTCGAGAAAATATTTAAAGTACTCAGCTTAAATATCGTTGTTATTGAATCAAATTACAGCACTACAGTTACCTGTAAAAACCGTAATGATTCATAACAGTTACTGGCTAGCAGACTGTGAAGGACCAATATAAGGATTAATTGCTGCACACGTCTGAAAGAAAAAGTTTATAGTTTTATGTCTTCGAAGTGAATAGTGTTTCTCGTATTGTGTTTTAACTAAAATGTTCAGTCTTTATCTGAGTTACCATGCTAATTGTTGAACCAAATTTAAGTTTCATACTACAACTACAGCAACAACAAGCAACTGATTACAACTATTCATACTATACTAGATACGGGTATAACATGTTCCATTTGAGCTAATTAGTATAAGCAAGTGAATGCTCCTCGAGATTATAATCAGTAATAGGAATAGACATTGTAATTACCTGACAACCAATTCAAAGACTCTAATTTCCAGTAACTAAGCTAATAAAAGAACCGCTTGTCCAAGTTAATATTGTTCCATCATTAGTAATAATGTACCTATAATAATGATTAGCTTTCTGTTTTAATATGCAGATGATAAGTGTTGTTGAGAGCCAGTTGTTGCAAAAAAGTTCAATATTCCTTCTACGTTGTTCATGCCATATCACTGTTACACTGATTGATAAATTGAACTTCTGTCTGGTATTTCATTTCCAAGACATAGGTTCAGTATCGAGTCACAAAAGTCAATATTCTTTACTAACTGTGCTAGTACTTGGTACAACTTTGCCTGATTAGGCTAGTGACTGTATCTTTTTGCATGACTGCAGTTTACTTTATTGCCCACTTTATTGGCAATATAACATTAGTTCGAACCCGTTTGTTCTGGTTCTACTACCCATCAATAGAAACCTATATACAAACAAAAAAACAGTCCAACGCCCTTCCGTTGCGCACAATCAAGGTCAAGTAAGTACTCTTTCACAGGAATAACATCATTGGTGTATTGCTAATTTAGTATTAGATGGTAGCGTTACAAGCCCATTATTGTGAATGGCATTTCATGGCTCTTCTAGCGTTTTATTTATATTTCCAATCTTTGGTTGTGTATCATACCTGTAATTTTAATTTGCTACGTTTACTTACCCTGTAACTTTCAATGACCTTTGAATTACATATAAAAGTTGCACCCATTTCAAAATGAATAAGCCAAAAAGAAGATAATATTACGGAATATTATTATTCTCAACTACAGTTCGTTACAGGCACATATACTTAAACATCAATAGAATGCTCTTTAGCATCTGGAGTGTTTTACTATTAACTTCCTCGATACTGAAGCCAGTTTAAAGCCCACAAACAACATTTAGTTTTCACCTGGTCAGTAGTATATGCAGTCAGGATCGTTTGCTGGCAAAAGGATGCTTAGTATCGGAATAGCTGCTTTAAGCATAATTGGTTCTGACTGAATCATTGATTGAATCAAAGGCACTAGAATATTTATTTAGTTTTCTTCTGCATGAAGCATCGGTGTAAGGCTTTGTGGCTATACCCTAACACCATTGCTCAAAAATTGTACTTCATCTGATTTAAATTGTGAAATAAATTACGAGACTTCATAATTATAACTTATTATTTGATCTCAGGCATACAAAGGCTTTACACAAGACAAACCTGGCCACTTGTTCGTAACAGTGAAAGCCATTCTGGTCTGTATACAATATCAGTGCCTAAGAAATCTCATCAATCCAATATGGCTCGACAAACATTTAGTTATAGAAAAGTACTAAATTTTGTTCCAGAACAGTGCAAGAGAGGAGCTTTATTATTTTATATAGAACATCACTAACACAAACCCATCGCTGTTTCTACACTTAGGTCCATTTCTCTCTCCTTCTCAGCATTTTTGAATGCAGCCATTCCTAAGACCACACTGTAACACACCATAAACAAAATAAACCTTCACTCTAGCATGGCATCGTAGGTTAGAGAATAATGAAGCCAGTTTCAATGCTTAGCATACCCCAAATGCTATAGTCCACTCTCTGGAGACCTACAGAGAAAGGAAGCATCACATAAGATCACACAAATTAAAAAAAAAATGATAGTATTGTGCAAATGGAAACATCTTATTGAAATGATAATTAATAAGAGCGGCCCAATCAAGCCTAAAAGCATGTGTTCCACGTCATTCACAAAGATATATTAAGGAGAGGGAGGATCATCTACCTGTAACAGAAAGAAGTAACCTTTACGACAATCAGGTTTATTATCATGAACATCAAAATTCGAGGTACCCATTGCTATAGCTGAAATTAGAAATTGAACAAGGGCTACATCTGTAAAACCTAGCCTAGGCGCAGTGGGTGGGCACAATAAAAGCAAAATTATCAGAGTATCTCACAAATACCACCAGTGACTGCAAGAGTGGTTAGTTGATTACAGAAACAACATGGAAGATTGTCCAAATTCATAATGAAAATGACTACCTGGCTACCTAGTATTAAAAATGTTCAATTCATTCCTGAAGGAAGTTGACTAGCTTAGCATCTCTACTGATTGAATCAAAGGCACTAGAATCTTCCCAGACTCGTAGCGTGAAAGTGGCAGGCAACAGCGGTACCAGCTGAAGACTAAAGGGTGTACATAGAAAGAAAGTGAGCTACCTGAGCTGGTGAGACCATGACTATACAACTTGACCCAGTGCGTAAAATATCCATTCTTATCTGATGAGGTCTCACACAATGGCAGCTGAATGGCAGTGCCGAAACACCCAGCTCTGTGCCTGCCAGCGAACTGAAATCAACGGATCATTCTCTGCCCGCTTTCGACGCACCGTTTGGTGACATGCTGCGCTGTCAAAATCGAGATGCAGGCTCTGTATTCTTTCTCAGACGAGTTTACATAAACTAATGGGTAAAAAAGTTGATTTTCACCTTCCTTATAGCATTCAATGTCAGCTTCATGGTGAAGTGTCCAAAATATCGATAACTAACATACTTCGATGTTCTCATTTGAGTAACGTATTGCTCTCGAAATTTGAAAAATTATGCAATGAAAAACGTTAGATGCATATTACACCCTATATTACTGCGAATAAAATTTCGCTAAGATACTGAACTTTTCTTTAGACTTGGTAGTGGATCTATCTCTCTTCAGTCTTTGTAACATTCCTCATATCTAAACAGTCTCAGTTATTAATATAAGATTTGATAAGTGATAGCATGCAAAGAGTAGAGTATTTTGATATCCGGTTAACATAGCATAAGCTACGGTTTTTATTTTATTTTTTGAACCCAGGACTAATTTTCTTAAGAATCATTGACACCTACCGAAAAGAGGATTTGATAGTATGAAAGTAAATGCTAAGTTTCGTTTCCTACATTACAGCAGTCTGAGATAATGAGGTTTCCCGTAAGGTATTGATCACACTGGTCGCCTATTGCTTGCATAATACGACACTATTTCAAGATTCTGTCGCAACAGCTGTTACAAATTGGGTTTCTGCAATGTACACTGTGTTTTGGCAAAAAAAGTAAAATTATACCTTTCAACAACAGATATGTAGCTGTTCCTTATAACTGATGAAGTTCCTTCAAATGAGAAATGGCTAACAATTCAGACAACAATAAATCACGAATTCTGTTGCAGTTTCGTTGCAATCCTGTAACTCATCGTATTTTCTATAGTGGACGGCTGGAATGAAATCTTAAAGCATTTTCTCTCTGTTTGTCACGTGATAAATACGAAAATAATTAGCAACAATTTTTGTACCATATTACTCTAGGGAATTCAGAGTGAATGGTTATCTTTACCATTATTATCTTTTAATGTGTTAAGGGTACATTATATGTATTTATAATATACTTTAACCTTAATAGTAGTCTCAACTTGTTCATAAAAGTAATGACTATTTTGTTTTTGCGACACTGTTATCCACATATACATAGGCAACAAATTTATTTCTACTAGACAAACACCGCATTTTGCTGCAGATTACCACTGACCCAGTACAAGTCTTTCGTAACTCTGAAGCTGTGAACACATTGACAACTTGCCGTACTTCGCCAACTCTCGTAAGTTTCAGTTGCAGCGTTACACGATTACCCCGAAATTGCAACAGAATTGGCGATTTATTTTCGTCTGAGTTGTTAACCAAAAATCACCATTGCTGACGCTTTTCAGAAAGAGATGGCTAACAAGTAAGGCCAAAATAAATCATTCCTTTCGTTGCAATTTCAGAGCAATCTTATAACCCAGTGTCTTTTTTGATACGAAATGCGCTATACTGAAATTCAGCAAACGATTTTATTTCTGCTTCTTAATCCTTCTTCATCAATGGTTTATTTAGTGAGGAACTGAGGACCAATTAGGTCAATAGGTTATCAAGAAGCACATCCTTAGCACGAAAATAAATGTTTAATATCGCCACCTACGTTATTGAAAAAATCCAGCAAATCTCTTTTCACCACCTTTCGGTAGCCCTTGAAAATTACATTGTTTCATTACTTTATGAAATGCCTGAGACCGCTCATGAAGGTAACAATAGATTGTTAACATATATAATCTACCTGCAACGCAAAGTGAATTTTATCCATAGCGGAATCTGTTGAACTCCATGACTGTTCCTTTATACGGTATAGAAAAATTTTCACTACCACTCACAATAAGATTGTTTATTCGTCACATGACCGGTATCGGGATTGTGCTCATCCTCAGGTGTTTATACATTCATGTACATATTGCTGGAGGTCACTGTATAAATATGAAGAAAATTATTTTCTGGTGAATAAACATACAAGTGGAACAACTGTAAGTGGCAAGGCAGCATTGGTCGAAAATATATCTGTACTTTCAAAAGATGAAGCATCATTATTATAGTTATGCTGTCGTGAATTTTTTCCACTAAGTTGCACATCTGTTATCATATTCACGTCCATTTTCCACTTTTATAAAATTTAGCTGCATATTTCACTATTGCGACGTGTACTTGTGATATACACTGTGTTTACATACAAACATGTAGGCTATGGTCAAAGAACTTATATGTAGGAGGTGTAAAGATGTTGATCATACAGAAATATGTTGCTTATGGTCAAAGAACTTGGCCATAGGAAGTGCAAGGATGTTGCACACATAGAAACTTAAAGAGTTATAACAAACTGTGAAGTTTTTTGATCCACATTATGAAATTCTTGATTCACATTTTTGTCAGGAATCTTAGATCTAGAAAGTACAATGATGTTATATATATATATATATATATATATATATATATATATATATATATATATATATATATATGAAATTACCAAAAGCTATTAAAAAATAAACAATGACAGAACTGTTTATGTAAGTAGGCTGTTTATGTTTTCTCTATGTAAGTAGGCTGTTTATGTTTTCTTATTGGCAACATTACGTAGCGATCAATAAGAAAATCACTGGCTGTGCTGTGTGCAGTCTGTGGCTGCTTTGCATTGTTGTAATACTCGCCATTGTAGTGTTAGGCAGCTGGCTGTGAACAGCGCGTAGCGTTGCGCAGTTGGAGGTGAGCCGCCAGCAGTGGTGGATGTGGGGAGAGAGATGGCGGAGTTTTGAAATTTGTCATGAACTGCTATATTTATATATGATGATATCAAGGTAAATACATTGTTTGTTCTTTATTAATATCTTTCATTTGCTAACTATCCCTATCAGTAGTTAGTGCCTTCAGTAGTTTGAATCTTTTATTTAGCTGGCAGTAGTGGCGCTCGCTGTATTGCAGTAGCTTGAGTAGCGAAGATTTTTGTGAGGTAAGTGATTTCTGAAAGGTATAGTTTAATGTTACTCAGGGCCATTCTTTTGCAGGGAATTTTGAAAGTCAGATTGCGTTGCGCTAAAAATATTGTATGTCAGTTTAAGCACAGTGTAGTATAATTGTTCAAAGGGGACGTTTCAATATATATATATATATATATATATATATATATATATATATATATATATATATATATACATATATGAAATTACCAAAAGCTATTAAAAAATAAACAATGACGGAACTGTTGAGCCACACTGTTGTCAGAGAACTTGGTTCTAGGAAGTACAGTGATGTTATAGACACGAAATTTTGAGAGGTATTACAAATTACAGAAATGACTGTTAAAGCTCGTGTTTACAATATGGCTTTTGCAAATTACGATAATAACACTTGAACTGGTGAATGTTTGCTACGTTGAATTTTCATAGCATATTACTTTGTTATTCCTTCAGAGGATAACAAAGTAATATCATATCAAAGTAATATGCTATGGAAATCCAATGCAGCTATCAAACAACAGTTCAAGTGTCATTATCGTAATTTGCAAAAGTCAAATTGTAAACACGAGCTTTAACTGTCATTTCTGTAATTTGTAATACCTTTCAAAATTTCATGTCTATAACATCATTGTACTTCCTAGACCTAAGTTCTCTGACAACAGTGTCGCTCAAAACAGTTCTGTCATTTTTTAATTTGTAATTGCTTTTAGTAATTTCATATACAGAGTGTACATAAAGTCTGGGAAAACTTTCAATTATTTGTTGCACAAGAACTAAACGTTGTACAGATGTCATACATATTGCATTTTTAAGAGAAACTCAGAAAGTTTTTTTTTTTTCTTTTTACAGACATTCGATATGCAAACCATGGGTGACCCGGCAGATGTCAGTACGGTAGTCGAATTCTTGCCATACCCGTCCCAGCATGACATTGTCGACTATGACAGTCGCTTCCCGTATTCTCTCCCAGAGCTCTGCTACATCACGTGGTAGAGGCGGTACATACACCAGATCTTTAATGCGCCCCCACAGAAAAAATGTCTGTAGCACGGTCGATCCATCGATGCGGCAGCTCAGTGTTCAGGTACCCACTTTCATAGACAGCTTCTGTCGCAGGACTTTCCACACTGTCATTGGAGCCATTTCGAGTTCATGGGATGCACCACGCAACGATTTCTTTGGACTCCTTATGAATATCTCTCGTACGTGCTCCACATTCACTTCACTCACACGGGGATTGCCGCTTCTCTTCGCCGGGCATAAGAAACCCGTCGTAACGAATTTGTTGTGCCAGTGGTGAATGGTCTTCTTGTTGGTGGCTTCTTACCCGTACTTGGTTCTAAATATTCGTTGAACAGCTGTAGCATACTTGTTTCTGTCGAACTCCAACACAGGGAAAGCTCGCTCTGCAACTGAACTGGCGAGTTTTTCAAACTAGCGCTGACCATCGGAAAATTGCCAAACTACACTGTAGGGGTATACATCAAAGAAAAAAAAAACTTTCAAGGTTTCTCTTCAAAATAACGTATGTATGATATCTGTACATCGTTTGCTTCTTGTGCAATAAATAACTGAAAGTGTTCCCGGACTTTATGTACACCCTGTATATAACATCATTGTACTTCCTAAATCTAAGTTCCCTGACAAAAATGTGAATCAAAAATTTCATAACGTGGATGAAAATACTTCGCAATTTATTACAGCTCTTTAAGTTTCTATCTGTGCAACATCCTGGCATTTCCTTTGGCTAAGTTCTTTGACCATAACCAACATATCTCTGTATGCAACATCTGTACATCAGCAAATAATTTTCTTTGTATTCATAAAGTGATCCCCAGCAATATATAAATGTACATGAATGTATAAACACCTGAGGATAGGCGCAAGCCCAAAACCGGTCGTGTGACGAATAAATAATCTTTTATTGTGACTGGTAGCTGAAATTTTTCTACACCCTACCTTCAACACAATAATAGATAATTATGTTGAAGAGCCGGCCGCTGGGGCCGAGTGGCACTGGGCGCTTCAGTTCGGAACAGCGCTGCTGCTACGGTCGCAGGTTCGAATCCTGCCTCGGGTATGGATGTGAGTGATGTCCTTAGGTTAGTTAGGTTTAAGTAGTACTAAGTGTGGGGGATTGATAACCTCAGATGTCAAGTTCCATAGTGCTTAGAGGCATTTGATCCATTTTTTAAGCCAAGGCACAACACTTGCCTGTTTTAACTGCTCTGGACCTGCCCCTGATGTGAAGAATTCATTTATTATATTTGTTAAGGGGCCTTGTATAATCTCTATGCATTGTTTTAGCACACACATTGGTACTTCATCTAAGCCTACTGACTCTTTTTAAGTTTTTGAACATGTTTATTGATTTCATTCTCTGTTGTTGGAAGTAACATCATTGCGTTTAGTGCAACGTTATTTACAGTTATTATATTAGTTTTGGGGAATTCTTGCTGTAACTACTCTGCAATACTTGAGAAATGCTCATTTGTATAGTTTGCTAAGTGATGTGGATTATTTATTATCTTATCCCCCTTCCATAGCAGTATGTTGTTCTGCATTTGTTTGCCCCTCCCAGTTTCCTTTTTTAAACATCCCAGACTACATTGCTTTTATTCTCTGCATTATATATTATTTTGTCATTAAATAACTTTTCTGCAACAATCAGCACCTTTCTACGGATCTTTTTGTATCTGTGATAGAAATTTAAGAATTCTGGATCATTGGGACTCTTTTTAATGGAACTGAGCTATTCAAGTGTTTGGGAGGAATTCTTAATACCTGCTGTTATCCATATATTTTTGTGATGTTGATACAGATGTCCATAGTTTTGGAAATGCCTTTTCGAAGTTCAATTTAAATAATGTGGAGAATTTAGAGAATTTCGTATTCACATTGGTTTCCACTTCAACCCAGCTTTGTTTTGCTAGTTCTTTTGAAAAATCTTTTATTTTGATTTCTGATAGATGTCATTTGTAGGTGTGTATATTAGGGAATGATTCGATGCCTGATTTTACTGTTGTTATTTGACAGAGATGGTGTGATAGTCCAAAATCTTTTACAGCTACATCAAATTTTTCACTGTCCATATTTGTGGCCACATGGTCAACTACTAATGAAGTCATTGTAGTAACCCTTGGTGCACTATTGACCAATAGAAACATGCCAAAACTTTGAAAGATATTTATGAGGGTGCTGCTGGCTTCATTTATAATATTAGTGTTTATGTTAATGTCCCCACACAGAATTATGCTGACCTTTATACTTGAGACTTTAAATAGAACTTCTATTAGTTTATTTAAAAAATTGTCCACACTACTACTGGGAGATCTAAACACACACAAAATGATTAGTTTATTCGTGATATCCAGCCCTGTTAATTCAACAGGTGATATTTCAAAGTGTTTGTCTTCACTTACTGTACTGAGGTTATGTCTTGATTTTAACTGTGTTCCTTTTATGATATAAATGCATGATCTTCCACCCCTTGAAGCGGTTCTGCAGTAAGAGTTTGCCGTTTCGTACATTGATGATACTGTATGTTGGATTTCAGTGTCTCTATACTAGCTCTCACTAACACAAACTACTGTGCAGTTCAAAGATTGGAGCTCAATTTCTAATAGTTGTATTTTATTTTTTATTGATTGCATATTTTGATGGAGGATTGTTAAGTCTGTGAAATGCCCCATGTTCCTCTTTCCAATGGTTTGTTGTTCTTTGTGACATCTGATATGTGTGATATTTGAAGTCTGTCTTGCGAGTGGTTATTTTTTAAACTGCGTGAGATACTGTTTATGCAGGGGAGCCTGTTCTCTGGACTTATCGTAAAAAACACCTGCTTCTCCTACGCATGACAACAGGTATTTGACCGTGTGTGGCCCGAGATCCACTCCCTATACTTTCATAAATCAGCTGTACCAGTCTGCCCTCCCTAGTCCTGTTTAGGTATAGGCCATGCCTAGTGAAACCCCATCTGCTGGTAGGCCCTACGGGCACCAGAGAAACATGAGCAAAGTTGGCTGCCCTCAGAGACATCCCTAACCAGACATTGATTCGCCTCACAGCTCCATCAAGGTGTGGTCGATCATGTCACTGGAACAGCTCAACTAAGTGTGCATTGGTACCATGAGTCAGGGAAGCTATATTGTCTAGGCCACCAACTATGTCATATGCCCCGTCCCTGTCGAAACTGTTTCCCGCCCCACCCACTATCACTTATGTGCAGTCCTTACATTAAGACCCTAGGTCCTCTACCACATGACTTAGCCCTGCATTTGGCTTGAAGATACTGATGGCCTGGTACGCTGCCCCTAAACTTTCCTGTAACTGGGGGCCTACACCTCGCCCATGGTTACTACCTAGCAGCAGCACTTTCTTCTTCCTAACATTTTGTATATTTCTAGGCTTCTTCGCCTCGGTTGAAGTATGCTCCACATTTCTTGCTCCTCGTTCTACCTGAGGCTCTTCTCCACTTTACTCTGGCAGTGGTAGATACCTATCCTCCTACCAGCTGCCAGTTCCCATCCACCCTCCTCCCCCCTATTCCCTTGATCCCTATCAGTTCCTTCCTTGCTTCCTCCAACTGTGCCCGAAGGGCACAGATTTTCCAGTCCTGTCCTCCAATCAAAATATTCATACTGCGTACTCTGCAGTTCCAGGAGAGAGCCTCTTCTGTTCTCGCAACATTTTCCCCATTTCATCCCCCACAGTGTAAATATTTCCTACAAGATTGGCAGCAAATCTCTCTACTCACTACTCTATAACAGCTCCCACATCTCTCACTCAGGGCCAGTTACGAAAGAAGAACTAAGTTTAAAGAATGTTTTAAATTTGTCAAGGAAGTGAGATTGGCTGTGTGTAATGAAAAAACGACACAAAGATCTTATGTGAGGTTGTTGTTGTTTTTGTACTGATTTAGAGATACAGTGACAGAACAGTGAATTAGTAACTACTCCGCATTTAGAGAATTTATATTATCAAGCGTGTTTGGTCAGGTTCTTAAACGTTTGTAACTCGGAAAATTTAGGTCTAGATCGCGTCTAATAAACAAAACGAAATGTGCTGGTTGAATTTAACTTAGAAACGTTTAATTACACTTTTATTGCGACAATAGACACTGACGAAACTAGTAGCTGTCTTTCTTAAACGAATTTGCACTACCAAGAAAACCTGAATACAATTTTTCGTTTTTATGCCACGCAAAATTTCGGGTTATGTCGCTATTATCGGGACTACAGATAAAACGAAGATTTTTCAAGAATAAGCTCTGCTGGGACGCTAATATTCAGTTGTCTGACAAGAACGGTCGCTACAGCAAATGCACGAAACAAAGAAATTTTAAATTTGACACTATTATCTCTTAAAAAAGTTCTCTTAGCAGACGAAGAAAATACCTGTGATCTCATTCGCCGGCCATCTTGGCAGTCTGCCTGCTGCACGTCGTCGTCCGACAGTAATTGTCAACCGAAGGCGTGATAACGGCAGTAGGAGAGATCTGGACTGTATGGTGGGTGCTCGTTTGTCTCCCAATGGTTTCGGCAGTCATTCTAGCCCGTACACATTCTTCAGTCTCCTTTGAATGTCTACCGGTGTTTTTACTTCGGCAAGCTGTTTAGCGCATTTTGTGATAAAGTCGGCAATGTTCACGTTTCCGCATTTACTGCACACACATCGCAAAGACACGACTGCCACACTAATCCCTTTCCTACATGTCGGTGTATATACACCTGCATCGGGGTTACGTTGCGTTGCGTATTCGCTGAAGCAACGGCCTCAAACGGAAACTTCTTGATTGCCCCTTGTGTTTAAATTGTATGTCATAAATTGCTAACACATACTGAGATCTTTCGTAAAAAAAGAGCGATATCGAAACATTTTATTTACCTATTTCGGTGAATTTTCTCCCAGATATCAGGCTATATACTAAATACGAGGACCATAGTTGTTTTCTTACGTATTTGCTATCTCGTATTAGGGGGCGCATCTGAGTCCACACTAGCCCTTAAAGCAACAGAACTATTATTCATGTTATAGGATGTACAGTGCTGTCCGAAACGAAGTACTGTTACACGCGCTAGGCGGTCGTTGACATGAACAAAAAAACCAGTGGAACACTTGCGGTCCGCGTTAATTCGGCGCATCTGCCCACTGACACACAATCCAGAGCCCGCCTCTTAACCGTTTGTTTGCGAGTCCTCTGCGACCTCCATGAGGCCAGCTGCCGGAGACAAAACAAACGGAGCGTTCACTGAGTGCCACGGTCAAGGACAGAACTGCTAGGATCACCCTGGCATCAACGCAGCTGCTTGGGACCACTGCGGAATTTTGTAAGCAATGACCGAATCTTCAGCGTAACTAAGAATTGTAGAAACTTTGAGCGACGATAGGATCATTTCTTGCTAAGAAACGTATCCTTTCCATCCGGACATAAATTTCACTCTGGAGCGGAGTTTGCAATTTCCCACCAAATAAAAAGTGTGTACTGGTCAGATACTCGAACCTAGGACCTTTGCTTTCTGCGGAAAAGTACTCTAGCGGCTGAGCTATGCAAGCACGAGTCACGACTCGGCCACACATCGTCACCCTTCCGAAGCTCACAGAAGGTCTGCACATCTTGTGAGATTGGCACTTTTCGAAGATAGGGTATAGCGGAGACATGGCCTAAGCACAGTGTAGAGAACTGTTTGGAAAGTAGGAGACGAGATACTGATGGAACTGAAGCTATCTCTCCCTCCTTCCGAACAGGTCTCGGAGGTCTCAACGGTACCGTTCGACCGCCGTGTCATCTTCAGCAGATAGGCGTCATTTGATGCTGATACAGAGGCTGGCTCTGAGCACTATGTGACTTAACATCTACGGTCATCAGTCCCCTAGAACTTAGAACTTCTTAAACCTAACTAACCTGAGGACATCACACAACACCCAGTCATCACGAGGCAGAGAAAATCCCTAACCCCGCCGGGAATCGAAACCAGGAACCCGGATATAGAGGGGCACATGATCTGCACACCACTCTCCCGGCCGTTGAATGTTCGAAATGATAAAAAGTTCGTGGGATATTGCGAGACCATGGGAATGTCTTGACTGTGATGAGTGACAAATGCTGTTCCTCTTATATACAGTGTCCCATTTATCTTGACCCTAAATAACTGTTTGTCCAGATGCAAATTACAAAATGTTTCAAGCAAATGTTCTTTAGCCGTCAGTGGGACATCAATCAGCATCATTGCCTTCGTTCCAGCTTTGTTTTTTTACAAAAGATATGAACAGCGGTATGACTTTTTTAAGTGGCACCCTGAATTTTTTATTCGGTAATTTATTTCCTCTCCTAAAGACCTATTCAAAAATATATCACAGTGTACCATTCACTGAAACACAACGTTATTGATTACATAACAAAACACTGACTTTGAGCCCGGGATCACAAACTCGTCCACTTGCTGGAGTTGTCAGAAAGGAAATGAAAACCAACTAAAAACCTAACACAAAACTGACTTTGACCCTCCTGTCCTGTAAGACATTTTAAGGTGCTCAAAGTGGTGACCTTGGACACCGATACACTGGTGCACTCGTTGAAGGAAACAATTATTTACTGCTTCCAGTGTTTCCTGCTCAAGATAATTACAAGCAAGCACGATACGTTCCTGCATGTCCTCTGGAGTTGTTGGAATATCGCGATAGACAACGTCTTTAATGCACCCCCAAAGAAAAAAGTCCACAGGATTTAAATCAGGAGATCTAGCAGGCCAAGTAACTGTTCCTCTTCGACCAATCCATCTATTAGGATACACGACGTGCACGCGAGACATTATGTGCTGGACATCCATCGTGTTGATGCCACATAAACATTCTGTTTCATAGCTGCACTTTATCCAGGAGAGGAGGAAGAATTCGTCTGAGGAAGTTGGCATACGCTGTGCCGTTTAGACTACTATTGATGAAATAGGGGCCAATAATTGTAGTACCAAGCATCCCACACCAGACGTTGACCCTCCACTGACGCTGATGTTCCACCTTTCTAACCCATCGCGGGTTGTCGCTGGACCAATAACGCATGTCCTTTGTTTGAGTAGGAACATGCATCGGCAAATAGAACATTGGAGAAAAAGTTCCGGTTGGCAAGGATTTGCTGCTGTGCCCACTAACAGAACTATACACTGTTCTGGAAATCATTCCAATACAATCCTTCATGCAGGTGTACATGGTAAGGATGAAACCGGTGCCGTGTAAGAATGCCAATCTCGTGTTCAAGCTGCTGTGTGCTCACATGTGCATTCATAGCAACAGAAGCGAGAACAGTAACTTCGGCAGCTTCGTGTGTGTGTGTGCTACGACGATTGCATTGCCGTGCGTTGAAGCTTCCCGTTTCCTGTAGCGCCGCAACGAGACGAGAGAACATCCGTCGGGAAGGTGGGTTCTTGTTTGGATACCGCGAGCCGTACAGTTACGCTGTCTACGTAGCATTTCGCCTAACTTCAACAACAACAACAAAAGAAACGTTATGTCGATGCAGTTTGTGGGAAGGGCAGCCTTCACTGTATTTCTACTTGACACTAGTTTTTAAAAGGACTAAACTACTGTACTAAATGCACCCATACAAAAAAAACATTATTGCAATTACTGTTCTGCTAACTTACATTCCCCATAGACGAGTAGCATTTCTATCTTCTATTCGTTGGTGTACATTCTACTCACACCACTCTTAAACTGACGATGGCTGACGGAATGACGGGTGTGCATTCTACTTATGTTTATGTTTGTCCTCTGCCAATGTCAGCACGTGGTTGTGTTCCATTATCCTGAGTACCTGCACTAAGCGCTGGCAGCGTCAACGTCAACGTTGTGTTACGTATATATAAATACTAAGACATGTCGGACATGTTCGAAACAACAGATACCATCTTAGTACATATATACGAGGCCTGGTCAGAAAGTAAGCTCCGATTGATTGCCAAATTGAAACCACAGTGAACATCAGAAATGTTTTACTTGTAACAATTAGCTACACCTTTCAGCTACTTCTCTACGTAGTCGCCGTTCTGACTTAGACTTTTGTCATAGCGTTGTACCAACTTTTCAATAGCCTCATCATAGAAGGCAGCCGCCAGTGCTTTCCGCCAATTCTCCACGCTGACCTACACCTCGTTGTCTGTGTCAAAATGTTGTCTTCAAAGACAGCGGTTCATGTGACCAAAGATGAAACTCAGGGGGAGACAATTGCGGACTGTATTGTGGGTAATCTAACATTTCCATTTGAAAACGATGCAGGAGCATCTTCATTGCCCCTGCAGAATGCGGCTGAGAATTGTCGTGAAGACGAAACAGCACGACAGTTATGTAATGTTAGCTGCATAGCTTCAGGCGAAATTTCTCACCAGGCCCTCGTACTTGGCGGCAGACACTATTTTCTAGACATCTTTACGCACTCACTGCGAGCTCAGAAATGAGAAGAGCGACGTGATGCTAACTGGGGTTATACTAGAGACACTATCCAACACATCTGTGCAAAGCTTTATCGGATTTTCATAGTCGTTTCCATTTCGCGACCGATCGGAGCTTACTTTCTGAACCCCCCTCGTAGTTAAGGCTCACCGGCCACTTGACCATCTTCTTCTTCTGTGCACAATCAGTGCCCGAACTCTTACAGGAATCGGCGACGCGCCGTGAGTAATGAGTATAATGGGCGGGGGCACTACGAATGTAGTGCGGCACAATACGTTGATAATGTGGGTTTCGCGGGAGGCGTGCCAGAGATAAATCCCTGCAGTCGCGCTATCCTATGTGTCCTCGGTGGCTCAGATTGATTGAGCGTCTGCCATGTAAGCAGGAGATCCCGGATTCGAGTCCCGGTCGGGACACACATTATCATCTGTCCCCGTTGACGTATGTCAACGCCTGTAAGCAGCTAAGGGTGTTAATTTCATTGTAATTTTATGTCACGTAATTAATAACGTTGTGTTTCAGTGAACGGTACACTGTGATACATTTTTAATAGGTCTTTAGGAGAGGAAATGAATTACCGAATAAAAAATACAGGGTGCCATTTAAAAAAGACATGCCGCTGTTCACATCTTTATAAAAAACAAAGCTACAACGAAGGCAATCATGCTGATTGATGTCCTCCTGACGGCTAAAGAACATTTGCTTGAAACATTTTGTAATTTGCATCTGGACAAACAGCTATTTAGGGAGGTCAAGATAAATGGGACACCCTGTACATTCTGCATCGATTAGGGCGCAAGAACCATTAGGATCGATTTGAGGAAGCGTGTGCCGTACTTTTTGATTAATGGAGGAAATGTGGTTTTATCCAGCCACAGACCTGTTCTCGTTTTTGGATCGCGCCAACACTTGCGTAATAACAGTCCCCGTATACCGTTCATACAGCTGCCTCCCGGAGGCGGCAGTTCCTGCGCAGTTGCAGTGGCCTCAGTGCCAGGATCCGCTGGGTCTGTGAGCTTCTCTGTTTTGCACCGCAAGTACCTGCGAAAGAAACTATGTGAAAAGTGATACCCAATGAACAAAGGAGTAACGAACTGCAGACCCGTGGAAGCGACCACGTCGAACTTAACGGGTAGGCGCCGTGGCGGCTTCTATGAGGGCGTATGCGATATCCTACTGGCGCCGCTTGTGCACGCTTTCCATCGATTCTGGCCCTCATTGCATCATCTTTGCTTGGGTGTGTGTTCATTATGGGACAGTGTGGTAGTGAGTGGTGTATGGGACACGCAGCTTGAAATCATTGTTTGTTGTCGTTCAGTATTTGATACTACTGATTGTATTCCTGTTTCTTGTAGTGCTTATGCCCCTTCCTGGGGCGAGTTATTGGATTAGGCCTGCAACTAAAGTTGTGTGCGCTCAGCCCAAAGATATGTACGTGTGGAACGTTGAATGTATGTGTGTATGCTTGTATTTGCACTCTCTCTTACTCCGTGTTGAGGAGCCCTTCCGGCTATAGGCGTATATTTTAATTGACCATGTGCCATTTGGTGCGTATCCAAAACTGTCGTTTGGATTAGTCTCTAAGAGGCCCTTTTAAAGGTATACTTTGACGTATTTAATTTTGTTTGACTTGTTATGTAAATATAAATGGCTCTGATCACTATGGGACTTAACATCTGTGGTCATCAGTCCCCTAGAACGTAGAACAACTTAAACCTAACTAACATAAGGACATCACACACATCCATTCTCGAGTCAGGATTCGAACCTGCGACCGTAGCGGTCAAGCGGTTCCAGACTGAAGCGCCTAGAACCGCACGGCCACTATGTAAATATACTTTTAAATGACTTTTACATTGTTTCTTGTTATTGGTTGGGAGGTTAACTTCCAATATTTATGATCCGGGCGCTCCTATACTAAAGTTTTAGTTGGTTTCCTGGAAAACAATCTTCAATTGTCCGTTTAACTGTTGCTGTCTATGTTAAGTTCTATCAAACTTTTTACTGTTTGTTGTTTGGTATATATTAACAGCTTTTTATGGGCAGCTGTTGATACGCTGATTCTCTGCTGGTCCGGGACAGGTACGCGTTTTCCTTCTGCTTCGGATTCTTTCCCGTCACTGCACGAGGTTGGGAAAGCGGGTGGGGGGGGGGGGGGGGGGGTGTCACACACGCTTCTGTGGATCTCCCGTTCCAGCAAAAAGTTAAGTATTTTAATACCATTATTTTGGTATCGTGCACCGGCGAGGGTGTCGCCGGGTTAGGAAGTAATTTGCTCTGTGTTTCTATTGCTGTAAGGTCCTTGTGGGCCTGTGTCAAAAGGCTTTGGGGAAACTGAGCACTGAGTTTCTTGATTTCTTAAAAAATAGGGTGTTTCATTGTCACTCAGCTTGATTTATGTTTAATAGGGTTGTGGCCAATCAATGAAGTACTACCGATTGCCTCAGGTTTGGCGTATCTTGTCTACATGAGAGCAGAATAACCATGGAGATGTATGGATTCTAATGTCTTTTATATAACGTTTGTTCAACTTACATTCAAGTCCTGTTGTTGTAATAACCCACAGTTGTTATGCTAGCCATGCAGAAAGAGTACCACCGCGGCTTTATTTAATCAGTTAATTGTCTGTAATCGGGCCACCATTATATTGCACAGTTGACATATTCTTGGAATACCATTTGCGATTTTGTGTGTAATGAAAATATCCTTATGCATTGTGATTTTAGTTGATAAACCTTAACTATTTGCATATATTTGGCAAGAATCTTAGTAAGTGTCAAATGGTTCAAATGGCTCTGAGCACTATGGGACTCAACATCTGAGGTCATTAGTCCCCTAGAACTTAGAACTGCTTAAACCTAACTAAACCTAACTGTACATCACACACATCCAAGCCCGAGGCAGGATTCGAACCTGCGTCCGTAGCGGTTGCGCGGTTCCAGACTGAAGCGCCTAGAACCGCTCGGCCACGCAGGCCGACAGTAAGTGTCAGTTGCCTTATTATGGACTAAATAAAAATATTTGTCTGAGAATGATAAACGACGCATCAAGTTGTGCCACCTTTCCACGTGTTTTCTGTAAATTAATCCATATTCTTGTCCTAGGTCTCAGGGTACAACCACTGTTAACACAGCACCAGATGAAGAGTGACAACGAAAACCCTGAAAGAGTACCGAACGGGTAAAATACTCTTCTAGACACCGACAATCAGAGGCGAGTGACAGGAACGGATATAGATCCACATCCAGCTGCCACGACTGACTGCAAGATTAAAGAACACAGCCCATAAAATAACAAAAACCTGGGCGAAGCGACACAAACACTGATTGCTCCATCTCCCGCAGTCCTCATGAATTAAATAGGGAAGTTCAGGATCCTGAAAACATATCAACAACAGAGAAGCGTCTCCTGGAAGAAAGTGACAGATTAAACCCTTTAGCACTAGAAGGCAGAAAATGACAGGGGGATCTCTCCCGTGAATAAGAGAAAATCCAAAAGAAAACCCAAAAACAAGACAGCATAATGAACCCCACAGGCAGGAAAATTCTGGAGTAGACTGCAACTCCAGAACATCTCCAGTCAACAGTCTTTGATTCATGCGTTGACTTCGGGATACGACACCCTAACGACCACTCCTCAGAACCAGTGCTAACAAGACATGAGAGCACCGTCGTGTCCTTTTACAAGTTGCACAGCGGCTCAGTAACAGTATAGCCGTGACTCAATCATTTGATATGATCCGAGATAACCTACAAAACTACATAAGTTCCTCATTTAATTCGTGCATCTTATTCCTATCACGCCACCAGTTAACAACAACGCTTGTCGACAATTATACTGCATAGTAACACTAAATTTCCGTAGAACACAAAGCGAACATGAAATAAAATGCGTACAGAGATATTTGTACGCAGGGCGGTCGATGTAGCACTGATGCAAGAAATGATTCCCGGACAGCTGGATAGAATAAATGGATGTGAGACAATGCAATACATCGCAAATGCCCGCGCCACTGCAACTATTGTGATTATCAACGAAATCATTGAAGTGGAGCAAACTAAAACGTTTGTCAGTGGACATTATATATCTCGAGTAATACAGGGAACATACGTCTTAAATGTATGTGTGCCATCTGGAATTCAAAATTGAAAAACTCACAAACATTTCTGTACAACTGAATTCTGCAGTTTATTAGGGTATCTTCATGACTACCTTATCACAGCAGCAGATTTTAACTCCGCTGTGTTACTAATAGACACTTACTGGTGTGCTTGGATTTGTAAGTAAGGCTAGCACATTTGTGTGCATAATTATTTTCAGGTATATGAAATTGCTACGTTTTATTGCATTGGAGAATATTTAGTAGTTTCAGATTTCTAGTCAAATTTTATTTTCACTAAAATATCTCTGTACATTTGAATGGAGTCTGTTGTACTAGTCACATTGCTGAGCCTGGCTTTGAAAACAACTTTTGCTTACTCGTTTCAAGCTCAGTTCTGCTTTAATCAAAGTTTGTCTAAACATTTGCCCTGATACTCTGAATCACTATTTAGACTGCTTGGACTGCCTGTAAAGTCGTATTTACGTTAATTGTTTCAACTCAAATCTTTGCATTATTAAAGTTTATCTAACCATTTGTTCCAAATATCAGTTCGGTTACTCAGATTATTGAGCTTGTTTGAAAAATCGTATTTTGCTTAACTATTTCACCTTACATTTTGTTTTAGTCGCAGTTTGTCTGAACATTTGTTCTGATTCCTCATTCACTAATTAGATGTGGAGTCTACCTGAAAAGCCATATTTTGCTTAATTGTTTGAAGTGAAATATTTGTCTTAATTAAATTCTATATAAACATTTGTTCCAAATCTTGGTTGTACTACTCAGCTGCTTAGCTTGTTTCTAAGTTCGTATTTTGCTTAACTGTTTTGTGTCATCATTTTCTTTAAGCAAAGTTTGTCTGAACATTTGATCTGATTCCCTCCTTCCTATTTAGATTGCTGAACCTGTGTGTAAGGTCATAATTTTTGTAGTTGTTACAAAATGATTTTTGTTTTAATCGAAGTTTTGGCTGATGATTGTTCTGAGTCCCTGCTTCACTATGTAGGTCGCTGAGCCTTCCACTAAAGTAATGTTTTGCTTAATTGTTTCAAGGTAAATCTTTGTCTTAGTTAAAGTCTATCTATATTTGTTCCAGATCTTGGTTGTAATACTCTTATTGCTAAGTTTGTTTCTAAATTCATATTTTTCTTAACTGTATTATGTTAAATTTTGCTTTAATCAAAGTTTTTCTAAACGTTTCTTCTGATTCCCTGCTTCACCATTTAGATTGCTGAGTGTGTATAGAAAATCATATTTTGCTCAACTGTTTCAAGTTAAATATCTGCCTTAATTATTGTATGTCTAAATATTTGTTCCAAAACTGAGTTCTACTCAGATTGTTATGCTTGTTTGTAAACTCGTATTTTGCCTCATTATTTGATGTTAAATTCTACTTTAATTCAAGTTTGTTTAAACATATGATCTGATTCAATGCTTCACTGTTTAGGATGTTGAACCTGCCTCTAAGCTCATATTTTCTTAATCTTTGCCAAAAATTTATTTGAAATCTTGCCTGTACTACTTACGTTGCTGAGCACGTTTGTAAAATCATATTTTGCCTAATCGTTTCGTGTTACATTTTACTTTGATCAAAATCTGCCACAATATTTGCTCTTATTCCCTGCTTCACTAGATTGCTGAGCCCACCTGTAAAGTCCTATATTGCTTAAAATTTTCAACTTGAAATTTGTTTAATTGAAATTTGACTGGACCTTTGCTCTGATTTCCTCCATCACTATTTACATGGTGGAGCTTGCCTGATCTCTAGTTAAATTGTTGGGCTTGTTTTTAAAATCAACGTTAGCAGCGGATTCACAGTAAATGTTTAGACTAACCTTGATTACAGAAAATTTAATATGAAACAGTTATGTGAAATATAAATTTACAAACGATTACAGCAATCTGAGTAGTACAACCTAGAGTCAGAACAAATGAATACACAGAACTCATCTGAGACAACAATTTAAGTTGAAACATTTATGCAAAATATTACTATATGCATAGCCTCAACATACTAAAAAGTGAAGCAGGGAATCAGACGAAATGTTTCGATTAAAGCAGAATTTGAAATCAAATAATGAATCAAAATACGATTTTACAAATAAGCATGGCAATCTGAGTAGTACGGCTGAGATCTGTAACAAATATTGAGACAGACATTATTTAAGGCAAACACGTAACTTTGAACAGTTAAGGAAAATATGATTTTCCATGAAAGCTCAGCAAACTAAATAGTGAAGCAGGGAATCAGAGCAAGTGTTAGGACAAATTTTGATTAAAAAGTAAAATTTAACACAAAACAATTAAGCACAATATCATTTTGCAAACCAGCTCAGCAGTCACAGCTTCTAAAATAATATTATGCTTAAATTTTTCACATTAAAATATGGTTTAATCAATGTTTGGAAAAAAATTATTTGCTCTGTTTCCCTGCTTCCCAATGCAGACTGCTCAGCCTTCTCTAAAGTCGTATTTTGGTTAGTTGTATCAAGTCGTATTTTTCTCTAAGCAAAGTTTGTCTTAACTTTTGCATTGGCTCCTTGCTATCCTATTTAGACATCTGAATCTGTCTGTACAAATCATATTTTGGTTAAATGGTTCAAGTTAAATCTTTGTCTTAATTAAACTCTGTCTGAACCTTTGTTCCAAAACTCTTTTAAACTTCTCTGATACCTGACCTTGTTTGTAAATGTATATTTCACTTAATTGTTTTACAGTAATTTTTTTCTTTAGTCTGTGTTTGTCTGAACATTTTATCTGATTCCCTGCTTCACAATTTAAACTGCTGATCCTGGCTGTAAAATCATACTTTGTTTAATTGTCTCAAGTTAAACCTTTGCCCTAGTTAAACTTTGTCTAAGCACTTGTTTTGAATCTGAGTTATACTGCTTTGATTGCCGAGTTTATTGTAAATTCATGTTTTGCTTTATTGTTTTTTGTTAATTTTCGTTTCAATTAATGTTTGTTTAAACATTTAGTTTGATTCTCTTCTTAATGACTTAGATTCTGGAACCTACCTGTCAAATCATATGTTGGTTAATTGTTTCATGTTAAATTATGCTTCAAATAAAGTCTGTGTAACCATTTGTTCTCAATCTCAGGTGTTCTACTCAGACCTCTGAGATTATTTGTAAAATATTGTTATGTGTGATTGTTTCATATTAAATATTCCTTAAGCAAATCATTTTAAACATCCCTACTTCACTGTTTAGATTGTTGAATCTGCCAGGAAAGTTATAGTTTGCTTAATTGTTTCAAGTTACATGTTTACTGTACATTCATTAAATTCTATCTAAACTTTTTTTCTTAACATCAGTTGTGATATTGAGATTTTTTAGCTTGTCTGTAAAAAATTAAATTTCATAATTGTTCTATGGCTGCTATCAGTATAGTACAAGTAAATAAAAGAAAAAACTCTGTTTTTGTTGTGTCCTTTCCGAGGATTTGATCCTACCACTCCAATAGCCCATGTTCTGCTATCTTGCTATTTCAGTATTGTTCTAAACTACTGGAAGATTAATTTCGTCATTATGTTTTTCGGATCGTAATGATTTCCACTGTAAAGTAAATCTCCATCGCCAGAATATTTATAGGAGTCGAAGTTGAAGGAAACTCAGCAGATTCTATCTTCGAAAAACACCGAAACTGATAACAGTGCGGAAGTAAAGTGAATAGATATGCAAAAATAACATAGCGGTGAATAAAATGCACGATGTCTAAAATCAGAATTATGGAAATGCATTCAGCTAAAACTATACGCGAATGCCAAAAGAAGCACAAAAGATTTCCTGTTCTACGCCCAAAGAGATAACTAAGAAAAACGATGTCACTAAATATTCGAAAGATGTTAAGATAATAAAGGCGAAAATAGTCGAACTTATGGAGAAGAAGATATTTGGATACCAGCTGAGAGAAAGTGAACATTTCATGATACAAGCCGAGACTTCTCCCACTTACCACATTGTGTAAGAAAGGCGTAACACGAAGAGAATACTAATATTTGAAATAAAATTATATGATGAAAGAAGTACTAAGAGCCAACGAGAAATACTGGCTACAATGGCAGAACAGCTGTCAGCATTATACGCAGTACAACCGACAGACGAAATATGAAGCCGAAAAATTTATAAGCTTCCTGATAAACTCTTACAAGAGGACACAGTGAAGAGGACGATGCACTTTTGAGTGAGAAATCACTGAATATTTGAAATAAAATTATATGATGAAAGAAGTATTAAGAGCCAACGAGAAATACTGGCTACAACGGCAGAACAGCTGTCAGCATTATACGCAGTACAACCGACAAACGAAATCTGAAGCCGAAAAATTTATAAGCTTCCTGATAAATTCTTACAAGAGGACACAGTGAAGAGGACGATGCACTTTTGAGTGAGAAATCACTGAGCAAGAGACGTTCAACGTCATTAAAAAGAGCCACAGGAACAAGGCAACAGACCTTGACGACCTGCCCATACAATTTTATGTGGAATATTGGTAAACTACTGAAAAATTCACTTACAGATGTGTGTAATGAGATGCTATAAACGAGTTATGTTCCTGCTGAATTTCGAGAAGGGCGACAGTCATGTTCCCTGACGAGACTAAAGAGGAAAACGTTGAAAAACAACTGACAATTAACTTTACTTAATTCCGGCTTTAAGATATTTACTGGAATAATTGCGGGAAGAATGAAACCTTTAGCAAACAAACAGGCATATATCAGACCTGTGTTGAGAACCGATTCTCTATCACACAGAGATGCAGTAGGATTTATTAAAGTTGCTAAAGGTAAACCGACAATTCCGTCACTTGATTTCCACAAAACATTTGATTGTTGAACCATCACTACCTGAGTAAGACTCTGAAGTAAATAGGTTCATCTAAAGAATTGTGCAACGTAATCCACGCGGTAATACATAGCAGCTCGACAAAAATTCAAACCGATGAAGATCAACCGTTCGGTCTGACAGGACTGAAAGTTGTCCATGCTGTTGTTCATTTGCGCAATAGAGTTGTTACTTGCAGCTGTTCACAGCGGAATTACTGGGCTGCCATATCAAGCAAAAAAATTAACAGTGTGTGGTTACACCGATGACGTCACACTACATACAACGAAGGTAGACGAAGATATTGCAAATAACCGGGAGCCCATTGGTAGCTACTGAAAAGCTCCAATGCAGCAATAAACATAGGAAAATCTAGAATTATCAACATAGGGCCAGACGCAAATTTAATTTAAACTAAATGGACCGAAGCCTCTGACATTATGAAAACACTAAGTCTGCATTTCACGAAACGTCTTCGCTACTATACGAGGGCGACTGCAAAATTACAAAAAGAACTTAAGACCATGCAAAAAGATAGAGTGAATAAGCCACTTGGTACTGGCCAAAATATGATATCTAGCTCATATATTTCTAGTTTCAGCGGGAACACTTGGTAGAATGGAAATGGCTTTTACGCGGCTTGTGCAGAACCGTGAAACGCTTAGAATTCCGCACAATATAATGTATATGTCCTGTCAAAGAGGAGGATTACAACATGTAAATATCCAAGAAAAATGTACTGTTATCTTCTTGCGAAGGAGCCTTCGTCATCGATGAAACTTTCAAAACAGCCTTGGAAGCTATATCATCGAAGATATAGAACCACGAAGCACAGAACCGCCAATTGTTGTGAGGCGCATCAATCCCCATTTCCGACACCTACGCTCATTCCTTGCAGAGTTTAGTTATATAGAAAAACCATCTGCAGACAAATCCAACAACTAGGAAGATATACTATGCAATGTGCCAACAACATTCGAGCGAAGTAGAAAAAGAATAACTTCAAGGACTGGAAACGGAAATTGGAAAATATCCATAACCCACTGCTGAACCCGAAAATGCAATCTTGGTGACGCAGGATTGTCCACCAAGAGATTCCCACAAACAGCAAATGACATAAAATAGTGCTTATCTCTTTGCCAGTGTGTAGTCGCCGTAAAGTAGATGATACGATATGTCATTGCCTAGCATGTTGTGAGAAGCCTGAAATTTGTCAGTGCACGAGACAATCTCGCAATCATAACGCGTAAGGTGGCATCCACGTACAGTTCAGAAGACATTTTATTCCCGTAGCTCTTTTATCCAAGAACGAAACAATGCATTTCTCCGGTTCGCGGCCAGGTGTATCTATTACTCAATTAGAAGAAAACCGAAATGAGTGTTGAAGATTACTGGTACTAGCTGACAGCGGAGCACAAGAAACAGCTACGTTGCACGAAATACAAAAATAACTGCGCCCGATTTTGAATCACTGTGCTACCATGCTGACCCATGCTACCGAACAGAGGTTTGGGTTAACCTCCACTTTTAGAAAGACATTTATGTATGGTTTTGTTACTCTCGAGAAATAAGACATGAACTCTTCTTTTTTTCCTTACTGAACAGCGGATCTTTAATGCAGTGGAACCAAGATGTGTTTGATCATACGAAACGAATTTTAATTTCAAGAAAAACATAGTTTTTATTAGTAGTAAGCATATCTTTGTTTAAAGAACGGAAAAACTTTAATATAACAGAGGAAGTTCACTATCAAGTTTTACACAATAAAAACAAAAGATAGAGCAAGACTTAACCATAAAAGACAAAGACGGAGCGCTAATGTAGGGCCTATAATGGGAGATGGGTATCCCAAAAATTGTACAAATGAAAAAAAAGTAAATAAACTAAATAAAGTCGTTCGCGAAATTCAGATTCGAGTTCCAGTCCACCACGCAATTTTTTGCGTCAGAAACTTTCATATTCTTTGTAACCATCGATTTATTAGTTGTATATGTTTGCGAGACGCGCCTATGATGGTATCCAAATCAACATATACAGCTTCATATACAGGGAAGCGTACGGTACCTTGAGAATCGTGTACCGAGAAACACATCATGTTCCCCGGTCGGTGTTTAGCGATAGCTTTTAGAATCTCTAAGGAAATGGGCACTTGTAACCGCCATATGCAGTTTCTGGCATTTTCTACAGTTTTTGTTGTTGTGAGACGTGCGTTTGTTTTCATGCAGCACTTGTAAATATTTTTATTTTCTACACATTTAATTGGTGTGCAATATATTAAAGGTATTTGGAAGATACAGTCAGTTCTTCAGTTAGAGAATTTTATGGGCAGTAAAATTCCGTATATTTTTAAAACTATTTATATTATATGAAGATAGTTTTTGCCACTTTCGTCTTGAACCTTGAAATAGGTGTTTTATCACGGAACTTGTAATATTGGCAAATAATTTGAGTTCTTTAATGTCTTAACAATTCTGCTTTCCTTGACCACAGAAATTAATGGTACTTTTAATAATTTCTATTTCAAAATGCATTTACCTTGTAAAGTGGCTTTGATAGTACTTCTACTTAACTTTATTTCACGTGTTGATTTTTAGTGTTTAGTACAGTAGTAATGAAACAGATATACTGTTTAATGCAGTACTGACTAGATTTTCCCGAGTACAGCATTCTAAATTTAAATAGAATATTTGTTCCTAGGGACACTCGACAAAACATAATTGTCCGCATGTCGTGATAAGCTCGCGCACGTTCGGTTGTGAAGAGTTAGCACTAGTGCTAGCGCAACACATGATGGAGACGGCGGCAGCACCACACGTAACACGTAACACACACACGTAACGTCACGTAACATTTATTCCTTCTTTATCGTAACAATTTCACTTGTGGACCCTTTTGATTTTCTATGGTTGGAGACGTTCCAGTAACACGCGCCAAAGACGAAGAGCGTACATCCAATGGAACAAAATGAAATTCTAAAGGTGAAAAGTAAAAGGAAAAACTGACCAAACTAAGACATACAATGAAGCGGAAATACAGGAGCAAGGTAGCGTTACCTCTGAAAATGACGTGTCCCAGATGGCTACTTCAGTAAACAACACAGCATGCAAACCGCACAGAAAAAAAGCAAAAGTGCGCAGTCAGAAACTCTGTGCCCTCTGAAATTAAAAAGGATACCGCCGAGCGGCCTGTTACAGAGTCATGTCAGATTAAAGAAGTCACTCGCGAACAGCCTGATAAAGAATCAAATCATATTCTCTCAGGTAAACGAAAGAAAAAGTCCCGACAAGCTAAAAGGAAAAACAAAATCTCAGAGCTGATATACCAAGTTATCTTATAACATTACCGGCTATCAGAGGTAACAGTAATGTTAATCCTCTGAAACGATTCCAATTTGAATGTGATAGTGTATAATCCAAAGGTATAGAATTATTTTTCTTTTCTCTAACGTTTTTTATTGAAAGGGAGAAGTAGCAGAACAAACGAGATTCAAACCAAGGTTCTATTCGTTATAAAGTAAACTATAATTTCGTAAAATAAAACTATCGCCAGCCTGCCCAGAAGAATTACGCACGATTCATGAAGAAGTTTAACTATTGACACTGACTTTATTTCAAACTGAAATTCTGTTTTGCGAATAGAACACGAGACAGTAGAACAATTTAGTAAGTCATGTAATAGTAGTTTGGGATGAACAACACAAAAGGAATATTAAACGTTTTGGCAATAACTGGCTCGCAGTACTACTTATTATTTATTTAGCCTATGGCATTAGATATGAACAACGACTAGCAATAATGGATTACAAAGTGTTACAAAATTTTACAAAAATATATTAATTTCATACTTTATAATTTAAAAAATAAGTCTATAAATTAATATCTAATTTGTCGATCCATTCAAGGGCTGCCTCTGTCACTTCAAAGAAATCTTCAAAGTTCCCAGGATAGGCTCTTCTGCTACAGCTTGTTACAGTGTGATGGATCGTCTGGTGCTTATTTCCACGACACACTGAGAAGATGAAGCCCTTCCCCATCGGTAGAGGTTTCCAGCACAGATGCCGTGGCCTGTGCGGATCCGATTAATTGCTTTCCAGGCACGTCGCGTTATTTCCACACCGGCTGGTCTTGTGTCAGGTCTTTGGAGGGTCTGATGTTCCTCATGGGCAACAGTGTTCCATATTTCTGTCCACTTTTTGTTGATACTGAAAGTAGTGCCTGTAGCGATTCTGCCAGTAGGACAGATAGCTGCCTCGATTTTAATCGGATCATTCGGAGTGCAGGAACGTTAGAGTGCTTTGGAATTAATTTTTGGTATTCCTTGAGGACGGCGTTCTGTCTTCGGAGGTCTGGTGGGGCAATGTTGCTTACAGGTGGTAACCAGTGTACAGGACTAAATTTGATGCAGCCTGTCATTGTCCTCATTGCTGCATTTAGCTCCACGTCAATTTTTCTTGAGCCATACTGGGACACAGTATTCGCCAACAGAATAGACCAGCCCTAAGGCAGCGCATCGCAGTGTCGTAACTCTTTCACCCCATGAGGTACCACTCAGCTTCTGTATGGTGGTACTGCGTGATCTCAGCTTTGCTGCGGTGTTTTCTATGTGCTTCCTGTAAGATAGGGTTCTATCAAGAGTCACTCCTAGATATTTTGGGTTGGTGGTGAAGAACCTGACCATTAAAGGTGACATTCAACTTCACGTTGACCATTCTGTTGTTAAGCTGAAAGCAGCTTGTAACACCATAGCTCTAATGCTGTATGGATTTATTTTGCCTCTTGTTTTATTTAGTGTTACATCGTTGAGCTTCTGTAAATGTGTTTGATTGAATAGATAACACAAAATTGTATACTCCTTTCTTTGTACAAACTTTGATGTCATGATTTGATTCTATGCAAAGTATTGTATCTGTCATTTAAATTCTTTGTCCCAATTGGAGCGAGACAAAAACTTACTGTATATATTTTGAATTTGTTTAAATAATTTTGTGTAGAACTACCAATATATGCAAATGTTCTGTTTTATTGAAAATGTTTGTTTGCTGTTATGTAAACTGCTGACCTTCCCTTAGGGTTCTTAGTTATCTTATATATAAAAGGTGTAGTGGTTCCCCTCGGGACCGGAACTGTGTAGCGCGCGCAAATTGTGGTTGGCTAGGTAGAAAAGGTGGAACCAAGAGTCAGTCGGGGACGAGCTACCAAACTGTGCACTACCATGTAAAAGTTGTATATTGTGCTGGTTCCGAGAGAGGCCTTTTCTGCCACTGTCCAATGCCTCAGATGGATGGATTAATAGCTGGAACGATTCTGAAATTGGTATCCACCATCGCCGCCAAGAAATGATAGAGTCCAGCAATTCTACCTGCAATTCCACCACATTGCGCAATCACTATAATGGAGCACTATAATAATGGACAGTGAATGATCAGCTCATTGGATGTTTCAGTGTACACAAGTATAAGGTAACTTATAACTGAATTTGTGTACCTCCCTTGAATTTTTCCTTATCATAACACCTCTCAGGTTCCTCTCCGTTTGAACTAAAGTGATTACTGAGTGTACTTACTGAAAGAACATTAAAGCCCAGTGTTTTGCTAATTAATGCCTCTTGAACATAGTAAAAAGAAAGTTAAAGTGGCCAGAGAGTGAGTTAAAGTGAATGATGATTGCTGAAAATAATTTTCCTATTAAAATTGCTTATTAACATGTTGTTACCAATTTCAAAATTAAAAGTTCTTAAGACTGAGGCTTATAAAGGTTTGCTTAGAAAATGATCACATTGCTGCCTGCTGTAAATTGAAAAAGGTGAGTCAGTTTCTTGTAAATTTGTCGACATTGTGTCTCACTGCAGCAAAAGTCGTGAATTGCAGTTGTGGAAAGTTATATTTGCTTGCTAAGCACTTGTTTCTTTCGGATATTGAAAGTGCATTTTCATAGTGTAATAAGATCCACAGGTTATCCTTTACCACTATTTATGAAAACAATAATTTCTTTATTGAAAAGACCATGAGAAGTAACCTGTTAGTGAATTCCAATTAACTTTCATTTTAAATAGTGAAGTATTTAACTGAGAGAGACTTAACCTGTTACCAGCTCATAATTTTGCAGTGAACAACATTTATAATTCTACGTCAATTAGGAAAGTGATGGAAAAATAATATTTAACCTATGTCCAATCTACGGTCTTACAGTGAATATTAATAGTAATGTTATAAAGACCATTCAGTCTGAATAAGCCCTGAAAGTAATAGTGTGTATTGTTATCTGTTATATTTATGCATATAGTCTGCCCTGCTCAGTCAGCTTCCAGTCTTAACCGTGAACATATGCAGATGTCAGAGTTCATTACACTCGTGTGTGGCAAGATATAGGTTGTGTTTGTCCGTGAAAGTTACTCATACCTACTTTCTTAAAAAAGAACGGTAATCTTTCTCTTGCCTAATTAAGCTGGCGACCGTTTTCCTTATTCCTTAAATAGTGTAGCTAGGTAAAACATTATTTGTTACTGTTTGAATATTTACGTAATTCTGATTTTCACTTCCGATAAGGTACAACACGGGCAACATAACAAAATTCCTCTCAGATGGTAACACTGCTCTGTTGCTTTATACCATAATTGCTTTAACTACATAGTTTTATTTAAGGACCTGCCTCCTACTTTAAGGATGTGGTATAGCAGTAGCATACAGTAGTGTTATAAGCTGACTTCAGTCTTCGTTGGATTTGGTATCAGTCTCCACTTATTGAAATATTCATGTATTGCACTTAGATCTGCGGACAGGATCTCCTCACCAGTTTCAAGAGTTCTCTGCTGGGTGGCCAAGACCAGATCGTCTTCATAGTTGAACTTCCTGGACTCTGTTTCATGGAGGTTAGATGTATACAAGCTGAACAGGATTGGCGCCAAAACTGAGTCTTGAGGAAGACCATTATCGAGTTTCTTCTGTCTTCTTAGTTGGTTGCCAAGGACTACTTGGTAGTATCTTTCAGACAGAATGTTGTTTATGAGCCTGATTGTCGTTTGGCAGTGTATGACACTGGCGAGTTTGTACAAGAGTCCTTGTCTCCATATAGTATCATAGGCAGCTGTAAGATCAATAAAAGCCCCTGACGTTTTAAGTCGACGTTGGAACCCAATTTCTATGTGTGTAGTTAAGCTGAGTATTTGTTCTGTGCAGCTTCTGTTTGGTCTAAATTCTGCCTGTTCGATGTAAATAACTTCATGATTCTTTGGACCGATTCGGTTGAGGATGACTCTTTCCAAAAGCTTGTAGGAGCAGCTGAGGAGGGCGATTGGGCGATATCTAGCAGTCTTTTTCGCTGGTTTACCTGGCTTCAGTATTGCTATGATTTTTGTCTTTTTGAAGGATTTTGGCATGTTCCCTGGAAGCACAATATTGGTTAAGAAACTTTCAAACCATCTACGAGTCCTGTTTCCACAACTGATGAGGAACTCTGGGTGTATCCCATCAAATCATGGAGCTTTGCCATTTTTTTATTTCTTTGATTGTTGCAGTGATCTCAACTACAGTGAAGTCTTTGGAGTACTCTGACTTGTTGGGTGCCTTCTGCTTCAGGTTTCTAAGCTTTTTCTTAACCATTCTTGTATGTGGCCTATGTGGGGGTGCTCTGGAGAGGGAACTTATTCTGTTCGCAATCTGGTCTGGTGTTTTTAGGATCTTTTCGGTTGGGTGGTCGACTTCCTCTTAGTTTTCTCAAGAGCTTCCACGTCTCTCTGCTTGACCTCTTAAAAGCCAGACTTTCTGTATTTCGCTCCCAACACTCTTTTCTAGCTTTATCAAGGTGTTTTAAGAGTTCTGCAGCAGTTACGCTGTCATTGGTGGTTAAATAGGACTGATACAGTTCTTCAGAGTCTTTATTCCAGCCTGGGATATATTCTCTCCGGAATCCTCTAGGCATGCATTTTTTGCTGTTGTTAGAGCTGCTCCGACGAGTCTTTCAATAATTTGCACTTAGTGGGGTGATCCATTTGATCACTTTATCAAGTTCTTTCGAGAATTTAGTCCAGTCTGCTTTTCTGAAGTTCCATCTTGGTCTAGGCACTGATCTGATTACAGGAATTTGAATTCCTAACTGTTGAATTACTGGCCGGTGTTGGCTTTTTGGAAAACCTCTAAGGACTGTCATTACTGTAAGTAGAGGTTGTCCCTGGGAGTCCCGTGTTACAAAACATAGGTCAGGGTTGGAGTCATTGTTCCAGGCTGCAGATTTAAATGTTCCCTTGTTCTTTGAGTAAAAAAACTAGGCTAAGGTTGTTATGTTTAGCCCAGTTTTCCAGGTCCTCGCCATTTTCGTCAGTATCGCTCTATTTCCTATTGATGTGATGGCTGTTGAAGTAGCCAATATATACAATTGGATGCGAGGAAACGGGAAGAGCATAAGCTGGCCAGTTATCTGCTGGATGCTTGTAGACATTTGTTACAGTAACATCTTCAACCTTAACTGAGACAGTCTCAATATTTTGCACGGAATTTTCAGATATCAGATGCGTATTTTCATTGTTACGCCGGCCGCGGTGGTCTAGCGGTTCAGGCGCTCAGTCCGGAACCGCGGGACTGCTACGGTCGCAGGTTCGAATCCTGCCTCGGGCATGGGTGTGCGTGATGTCCTTAGGTTAGTTAGGTTTAAGTAGTTCTAAGTTCTAGGGGACTGATGACCTAAGATGTTAAGTCCCATAGTGCTCAGAGCCATTTGAACCATTGTTACTGCGTGTATAGGTAGCACAGCCGTGGCTCTGGTCGTATGTAGCTCCCAGGACTTCATAGCCAACTACACGTCCTCTTGAATACAGTCTCCGCTCGTTATCTATGTAAGTTTCTTGGACGACTGCCACATCTACATTGTTTTCGAGTAGCATACGAGAGAGACCTTGTGATTTAGATCGGCTGAGCCCTTCGATGTTGAGCTGTAAGATCCGAATCTTTTGGCTTAGGTGTCTGGTTGGTTGCTTCCGAGAAGAACCGTTGTGAAGTAGTTTCGCGTTCATGTTTAAGCCAGGAGATATGTAGTAGATAAGTCTGGCTGCCAGCTCTGATACTCGTTTAGCATCACCCAGGGGATACGTGCAGCTTATGTTGTGCTGCGGACGCGAGTATCTTCGTCCCCCTCAATAGTACTTACTATCTGTATACTGAATGACCATTACTGATGGTGGAGCTCAATTAGCTTGGATATTAGGTTCTTTAATCTGTTTATTTGTTGGAAAATACTGTCAATGAAATGGTTTTCAGATTGATGTATCCTCTGTTCTGATTACTATTTGTTTTGTCCAGGACCATTCACTTTTTCATTTTAGGTAACACCATAACTGAAACATATGGTCTTGATTCCAGCTAGTTACTTATTAATGGATAGAAATGTTACAAAATTAGCAGATGAACTTCATTATCACCATTCTTGTAGTATGGAAATCGAAGATGACTCAGTAATTAGCATGGTAGCCCATAAACTATTCTGTCAGTGATTAAGCTCAATCCTGTCTAGTTTTGCAACAACACAATGTGAAAAGCACTTTTACCTATTAACAATCGAAAAATATAAACATTACTACAAACTTGTACAGTAATTATTCCTTCAGGTTTGTTAGACAGTGACTACTCTGAACGACCATAATTTTATGCAGATAACTTTAATACTGTACTGAGATTTCATTAAGAATAACAGTTAAACAAAGCAATTCATATCTCTTCTTTGAATTGTAGTTTCGTCAGACTTTAATTATCCTCTAATGAAAAATACGCGAAGAAATTAAAAAACAAGGACACTTCATAATTACAAAATCTATTCCTCCACACAAGTTGTTAAACGTTTTCCTAGGAAGCAATTACCTTCCAGCCCAATAAAATGTTACTCTCGGAAACATTACTGAACCTGGAAAAGGATCCTGTCGAGGAATTGGCTAAAAGATTAAACACAGGTCTCGACACAGATTTTCACAAAATAGTGTTAACAGTGTCATTATTTGGATAAGAAGCCCAATAACTAGGCTATACAGTTATATAGTACTAAAGTGATTATTTGAGACTAATGTGGTGGCTGTTGCGATCTTCTGCGGCTACTAAAATGACGGCAAATGCACTCATGGTTTTTACGATATAACGGTCTCTGAAAATTCTCTTCTTACTGTCAGATTTTAGCAGTTCAGAGTTAATCGATGTATGCCACGAATTATAAACCAAAATTTTTCCAGAGAGCTTGCTGAATTTCTTGCCCCTTTCACCACACAAGACGTGATCAGTTTGCGTACTTACAGACTCTCTTTTTGGCTGATTGTGGGACACAAAGCCTCCTTGCAGTTCGATCACCAATTTTTCTGTTTCCGCCAAGCCAGTTTCTTTAGATGATTCGTACAGTTCCAGTGATGGGGGTAGTGTAAAACCAATGGGGTGGGCAGACAATGTGCAAGATGGCATATCCTCATAGCCAACTAACAAATAGAACACAGTCTTAGGCTCAACGTAAACAAGATATCCAGTGTTACTAAGGAAGTTGTTCTTAACTACTTCTTAAGGGCAATTAAATATAATACATTTTAGTACAAAAAGTCACAAGTGAAGAGATCAATAAAATGGTCAACATCACAGTAATTACCAACATCAACCCAGAGATTAAACTGCCACCACTGTTATATACAACACTAAAATAAAGAATGTGGAATTTTTACGGAATGGACATGACATCGCATGTCCCATTCATGATGTGACCCTCTTGAATGATTATGCTCAATCCAACATCAAACACAAAACTAATAGGAGCCAAGAGTTTTTCCAGTTATTTCATAGGAATAATAACTAATATATAGTAAGGAAATGTGATTCTGCCTTGAGCAAACATAATATTTCGTATTTTAATAGCCAAACGTGTTTCAGAGAAGTTTCTCATCTTCATTGGGTTCATTTATTCTCTGTTAAATGACATATAGGAAACTTATGCATTATAATACCTAATAGCTTTTGACGTTATGGCATTTACATTAACAAAAGTACTGACAGATATATTAATAGGAAAAATGAATACCTAAGTAGTAGTTACTGGTGATGAGGTGGCTGTCTGATATTTGCAGCACAGCTATAATTATTGCCTTTCCGTATGTCTTCTGCAATTAATAAGCGTTTTTCAATATTTTGTTGTGTTTTTCCAAATTTTAGGCCTAAAATTAAGCTATCGATATTTTTTATAGTAATTTTTTCTTTGTTTCTTTTTCTTTATAGCACTATTGTCATTACATTGTGTTGTGTTGTAAGCAAAGATTTACTAATTCGCTTTTTGACTATTCTTTTTTACGTTAGAGTACTAGTTTCCGAAATATATGTTGAAGAGTATGCCGACTTTGGACGGACTTTGTGGAATGGAGAGTACGGGGAGGGGGTGGTGGTAGGGAGGCAGACAATGTATGTAAATGTGAGCACTTATATTTCGTAGGTATCATGTCTTCAGATTTTTACAGGTTGACTGGGTGGAGCTTCATAAGACACTGGGCTTCACTGAATACGTGATGTTCAGTTGTTCTGCTGTTTGGGAGGGAGTTTTGAGTGACACTGAACTACAGGTATACAGGGTGTTTCCGTAAGAGCATGCAAAAATGTTACAGGTCATAGAGAATGCTTCACTGGACAATTTGAGGAAGGTAATCTGGGGTCGGATAATACCGTTTTGTCTAGCGTTACTTTTCTCCAGCTCTTTTACAACCATCGTGCGTACAAGTTTACACGTACTAGGCTGTTTATTTATATGTACATTCCTTATTTCCTGCAAGGAAACAAAGAGGACGAGCCTGAGTACCAGAAAATTACAACGTCCTTATTGACATTATTGCGAGAAGGAAGTGCTTCTCTGGGCGGTATCAGTAACCTGGTGTCTTGCTGCTTCGGTAAGTCCCTCGTTGCACAGTAGTAGCGCTCAGTCGCCAGGTTCCATGTAAGTGGTGATCCTACTCAAGTGGAGTGTTTAGGAATGACAGTTGTTAATTGTCAACAACGTTTGTACCATACTTGTTTTACTACAGAAGTTGCTTTGTCACACACGTCACAGAATCAGAATTTGCAATATGGCGGTTCTGGGCTATGCCGTTATGTTCGACCCTTTACAACATATTAACAGAGTTTTCTGACTTTACATAACGAAAACTTCCAGCCAATGGGCGTTCAGATCGCTGTCGCCAGGCGGATGTGACGTCACTTTTGCGGACATTGTGACGGACTTTGTCTCGTAACACTGTCTCGGATTGTAAGATGCTGCTCCCAAAACGTCGGATCTTGTCCCCACTAAGGTTGCACGACATTGCCTCCTATGATTTCATCATTAGTACTCCTCGCTGACGCTTAATCGTCAAATGCACATGTAGCCTTGCTGCTACGGAGCATTCCCGATCGCATAAGTGTGCGTAATACTTGGCTTAAATGCGTGAGGGGAATGCACGACTGCATTACAAAGTCATGACGCAGGTTTTGTTAACTTAACTTGTCAATAAGATTGTTGTGTCGTATTTATATCGTCCCATGATAGGATGTGCTATGACTCAGCAGTATGACGGTGCACCGCCTCGCTTCAGCATGGATATCCGCTACTACCATAGTGCTTTATTTCCTGATCGCTGGATTGGGAAAGAGAAGGTTCTATTCTATGACCTGCGAAGTAACTCGACCTGAATCTTCTTGATTAATTCCTATGGGGTAACCTAAATTCATTTATGTATGAAACCCCAGTGGAAACGGAGGCGTAATTAGTTGCCAGAATTGTAGCTGCCTGTGATATGATTCGAAACACACCAGGGATATTTGTCATCGTGCGTCAGAATCTTGTTTGCTGTTGTCGTGTTTGCATTTAGGTTTATGGCCGTCAGTTTTACTACACTTTGTAAAACAGTACAAATGGTACGTTCATTACATTAATGATGGTACTTGCAGTTAACTGTAACTACTGTAAATGAAAAAGTGTATAGTAATGTGATTTTATTCCTATTATCTCATTAAGCAGGCTTCTCCAACTCCTGGAGCCCTACCTCAAATTGTTCAGTGGAGCATCCTCTACGTCCTGTTAAATTTTTGCACGCTCTTAGGTAACACCCTATATATTTGTGTGATTTGTGTGTGTGTGTGTGTGTGTGTGTATGTGTGTGTGTGTGTGTTCACCTTCCAGTAGTTCTCCCAGACCTGAGAAAAAGGCATCAATGCATAGTCCTGTGCATTCAGTCATTACTTCTTTTCCTTCCACTATGACTTTTTGCATATAGTAATTTTCTTCAGTAATAAGTTCCTGCGGTAGACAGTTGTTGCAATTAAATTTTTTAAGTCTATGTCTTTGGTCTGTGTTTCGTGTCCATGAGATTATCAGAAAATGCAGAATGGCTGCTGTTATTCTTAAGTGCCCTTCTGTGCTCAGTATACCTGGTTCTGAAACTTCTGCTTGTTTGACGAATATAAACTGAGCTGCAGTTATGGTACATGAGTTGGTAGATTCCAGATGTATTGCGCTACTCGGTGTTGGTGTTAATTGCCTTAAATTTTTCTTGTATACAGTGCCTGTTCTGCAGGCAGTTTAAGTCCTCGTTTTTGATCAAATTCTTTGTCCTGTGAGCTGATTAGTTGTTGTAGGTGAGTGTATGCATTTATTTGTCGTGGATGCTTATTTTTTCTGGTGTTTGGTGTGTTTTTGTGTTCTGAGCGCTAATGTTCTGTATGCCAGTAGTTCTATCTTGGAGTTGATCTGTTTTCTGCTTTATGTTGGGTGCTTTTTTGATTTTTGTTTAAATTGTCTATCATGTTTGTTTTGTACCAATTTTCAACAGCTATTTCTTTGATTTTTTGTAGCTGATTTTTGTAGCTCTCCTTACTGAATGGAGTTTTATTCAATCTGGTTTCTTTCCGTTTGTTATGGTTTTAGGGCTCAAAACTGCTACGGTCATAAGCGCCCGTGCTGTGGCTTAGGGAAGGGTAAAAGCCGAGTGCGAAATCAGCAGCAATGAGAGCGAAACTCAAAAGGAGGCAAACTAAAACAGAAGGTTCAAATGGCTCTGAGCACTATGGGACTTAACATCTGAAGTCATCAGTCCCCTAGAAATTAGAACTAATTAAACCTAACTAACCTAAGGACATCACACACATCCATGCCCGAGACAGGATTCGAACCTACGACCTAGCGGTCAAGCGGTTCCGGACTGAAGCGCCTATAACCGCACGGCCACACCGGCCGGCTAAAAACAGAAGGATATGTTAAGAAACTACCATTGAATGGTGGGTTTTTTCCCCAAAAAAGAGCTTCAAATGACCTACGTCATCACACTGACATTGATAAACTCGAGGACGCGATCGGCTGAGCGCGTGTCATCTGCTAAAAGGGAAGATACATCAGGCGGTAGCTATAAACGGGCGCGTAGCGGATTAAAATAGGGGCACTGAAGTAAAAGGTGTCTCGCCGTCCAGGGTTCAGAGCAGTGGGGACAAAGCGGGGGAGGATCGTCACTTAAAAGATGTCGATGGCTAAAAAGGCAATGCCTTACTCAGAGTCTTGTTCAAATTACCTCCTCCCGACGACTAGGTCCAAGCACAGGGAAGGGGTTTCACATCCCGTAATTTATTGGTTCAAATGACTCTGAGCACTATGGGACTTAACTACTGTGGTCATCAGTCCCCTAGAACTTAGAACTACTTAAACCTAACTAACCTAAGGACATCACACACATCCATGCCCGAGGCGGGATTCGAACCTGCGACCGTAGCGGTCGCGCGGTTCCGGACTGCGCGCCTAGAACCGCTAGACCACCGCGGCCGGCGCCGTAATTTATTATCGGGAAGTGTAGACCAATGTGCGTGCCATAAAAGAGCAACGCGACGACATAAAACACTCTGTAGATCTGCAAAGTGAACCATGCGAACAGCGGGCCGAGGAAGAGAGGCTGCAGCCTCGGCCGTTATATCGGCTGCCTCGTTTCTTCGGATACCAAAGTGCCCTGGGATCCAGAGGAATGCCACAGAGACGCCCCCAAGTGGAGCAAGTGGATCCAGTCCTGAATCCGGTGGATCAGACGGTGGACAGGACAAAGAGATTGGAGGCTGAGGGGGGAGCTGAGCAAATCCGAGCGTATAATATAATACAGCCGCTTATGGCGACGGACGTACTGGACAGCCTCGAGAACAGCGTAAAGCTCCGCAGTAAAAACCGAACACTAGTCGGGAAGCCGAAATCTATTAGGGGTGTCGCCAACAATGTAGGCACTCCCAATCAAAAATGTTGTTTTTGTGGAGTCAGTTTAAATAAATGTGGCATGCATTTGTGTGCATTGAGCAGCAAATGCCAAACGATAAACTAACCTTGAGAAGCTGACAAAGATCACGGAGCAGGCAGGTCCGTGGCGGAAGCCTAGGTGGCGCCGTACCCCCAGTTCTCAAGAAAGTTTTAGGACAGTGAAAGGAAAGAGAACGTAGCAGTTGACGGAAGCGGACTCCTGGTGGTGTCGAAAAAATGGGCATGGGCTGGATGAGCTGGCAAGGAAGACAGATTACTAGCCTGGAATGTCATTCACCCAAAGGCAGAAGATTCTGATCCATAGGTTGTTCGGGGGCTGCTCCTGCTGCCAGAGATCGGCCGGTTGATCGGCGGCCAGCGGTGGATATCGGCGGCACGGAAGACGGCCGAGGGCGGTTACCGTCGGGTAGCGCTGTAGATGAGACACGTCGTGGTGGAGAAGGAGAGGACAGCTCACGGATTGGACAGCGGAGGTTCAGCAGTTTCAGCACTAGGCTAGTATAAAAAGTTCCAGACGCTAAACGCAATCCACGGTTGTGGACAGCCGGCTGCTGTGGTTGAGCGGTTCTAGGCGCTTGAGTCCGGAACCGCGCGACTGCTACGGTCGCAGTTTCGAATCCTGCCTCGGACATGGATGTGTGTAATGACCTTAGGTTAGTGAGGTTTAAGTAGTTCTAGGTTCTAAGGGACTGATGCCCTCAGATGTTAAGTCCCATAGTGCTCAGAGCCATTTTTTGGTTGTGTTCAGTTGAGACGCCGAAGAATAGACGGCCGTGCAGAGGAGTAAACTATGCTTCCATAGTCCAATTTCGAGTGCACTAAGGGGTGATATAGGTGGAGGAGGACCACTCGGTCCGCTCCTCAGGAGGTACCACTCAGAACATGGAGGGTGTTGAGGGATCCCAGACAGCGAGCCGAAAGATATGAAGCGTGGGAAGACCAGCACAGTTTTCTGTCAAACATACGTCCCAAGAATTTAGCGACGTCCGCGAACGGAAGGTCGACAGAGCCTAGATATAGGGAAGGCGGAGGAAACTCCGTACGACGCCAAAAATTTAAACAGACGGTCTTAAGGGGTGAAAAAAATCGGAAGCCGGTCTCGATGCTCCATTATTGGTGACGATCGAGACATCCTTAACGTCGTTCAAGAAGGCTGGTCCTTTGAGAGCTGCAGTATGTCGCAAAATCGTCGACAAAGAGGGAGCCCAAGACATCGGGAAGGAGACAATCCATAATTGTATTTATGGCAAAGGCAAACAGTACAACATTTAGCATGGAGCCCTGGGGCACTTCCTTTTCTTGGGAGAAAGTATGGGAGAGAGTAGTGTTCACCCGCACCATAAATGTGCGCTCTGTCATAAATACACTAATAAAAAGAGGTAGCCGACCTCGAAAGCCCCAAGACAACAGTGTGCGGAGGATGCCTGTCCTCCAACAGGTATCGTACGCTCTCTCCAAATCAAAAAATATTGCTATCATTTGGCGTTTCCTGAGAAAATTGTTCATGATATAAGTGGAGAGAGTAACAAATGGTCAACTGATGAACGATGCTTTCGGAAACCGCATTGGGCAGGTGTTAAAACGGTTCGGGACTCCAGCCACCAGGCTAAACGCCAGCTCACCATACGCTCCAAAACCTTACATACACTACTCGTGAGAGATATGGGGCGATAGCTAGAGGGGAGATGTTTGTCCTTTCCAGGTTTCGGAACAGGAATGACGATAGCTTCCCACCATCTTCTGGGTAAGGTACTGTCGGTCCAAATTCGATTATAAAGGCGAAGGAGGTAACGCAGACTTCGGTATGATAAATGCAGCAACATTTGGACGTGGATGCCATCCGGTCCTGGGGCAGAAACGCGAGAGGAAGATAGTGCATGTTGGGGTTCCCGCATAGAAAAAACAGTATTATAACTTTCGTTATTTTTAGAGCAGAAAGCAAGAGGGCGCACTTCCGCTGCTCGTTTCTTCGGGAGAAAGGCTGGCGGGTAACTTGAAGAGCTCGAAATCTTAGCAAAGTGATGACCCAATGAGTTAGAACCTGCGACTGGATCCACTAAGGTATCATGCGCGCCATTGAGCCCAGAGAAACTAGACGTGCTGGACAACTGTCGAGTTCGACTCCAAACTACCGATGAGGGAGTGGAGATGTTAAAGGAACTGGTAAAGAAGTCCCATCTTGTCTTCTTGATATCGCGGATGATGCGACGGCATAAGTGCTTATAGTGGATACAGTTGCCCAACGCAGTATGGTAGCGTATTGCGTCACGTCACGCCTCGTTCCACCAAGGAACTGGGGAGAGGGGGGGGGGGGGGGGAGGGGGAGGTACCAGGTATTGAACTTTCCGCGGCTGTAAGAATAACTTCCGTAACATGAGTGACCTTGATCGTTGATGTTAGGAAAGTGACGGTCATCGAATGTCGCTAGAGAGGAGAAAAGTGTCCAGTCGGCTTGGGAAAACTTCCAGCATCTTGGTCTCATAGATGACAGTTGCGGCTGTAATCAAAGGACAATGGTCAAAGGAAAATGGTCGTAAGAGTGTGTAACAGCAAGAGCGAACCATTCAAAGCGCTGAGATAGCTGAACAGTACCGACCGAAAGGTCCAAATGAGAGAAATTTGATGTGGAGGCAGACAAAAATGTAGGTTGAGGCAACAAGATCCGCTTGGTGGAAGAGGAAAGCCAATAGAGAGCCTCACGGACAAGGATGCAGAGATCCCCAAAGAGGGTGGTCGCCATCAAAGTCCCCAACCAGCAAATAGGGGGATGGGACCTGACCAAGGAGATGAAAGAGATCAGCTCTTGCCATCGGTGTGGGAATGTATACGGTACAAAGAGAGAAGGTGTGTCCAGAAAAGGAAAGACAGACAGCGACAGCCTGGAAGGAACTGTTTAAGGTTCAAATGGTTCAAATGGCTCTGAGCACTATGGGACTTAACAGGTATGGTCATCAGTCCCCTAGAACTCAGAACTACTTAAATCTAACTAACCTAATTACGTCAAACAACACCCAGTCATCACGAGGCAGAGAAAATCCCTGACCCCGCCGGGAATCGAACCCGGGAACCCGGGCGTGGGAAGCGCGAACGCTACCGCACGACCACGAGCTGCGGACAACTGTTTAACACTTTCGCTGCGGCATCGGTGCAGGCGCGCAACTCTCCAGTGCGGCACGGCAAGTGCGAGTGTGGGCTGGTAACGCTGGAGTGCGGGCCGACGCTCCTAAGCACACCTGAGCTACAGGCTGACGTCAAGACCTTGTAAGATCTGTAGGATCATGTTCTATATTGACCTAATGATGACACCTTAGGAGCATTACTTCAAATAAGCTTCGACTGTACTGTGGTCATGCTTTAAAGTATGTTTTCTATCTGACACCTGTAGCGGTCACAGGCGTTATTCAGATGTTCGTGATTTGTTGATAATGTAACAAAAAATACAAATTGGATTCCAAAACGCATATTCTTAAGAAGGAAAAAAAGAAACTGGATTCATTTGAAATCATATTTACTTTGAATGCGCATTTTTAAGATTGACTCTGATAGAGGTCGTCAATTTAGTAGCATGTTTGCTCCTGGTATGAGAGAATTAGCCGTCTACATTTATCATAGACGCCCAGGGGACGCCCGGATGTGTAGAAATTAGTAAGCTCCTTTTCACATTGGAAAGTCCATTAACCGCCATTACTAACAATATATGTTCGATAACTGACCACACAAAACAAAAGTTTACACGCTTTGATGCTAGCTTAGACGCTGCAACTAGACTGAGTAATCTGACAGTGAGCGCGGACGCTTATAAGCGTCAGCCGCACTGGCTCGTGGCTTGTTGTGACGCTTAAAAGTGTCAGCCGCATCGAATGTGTTAAGGGGATTGGTTGATAAAGGACAGTATTATGGAGAAGAATCATTAGTCCCCCATGTGCAGGAGTGCCATCAACAGAGGGGAGATCAAACCGGACTGATTGGAAATGGGGGAAAACAAAGCGATCGTGGGGACGTAGATTTGTCTCCTGAAGTCAGAAAACGACTGGAGAGTAGGATCGTAAGAGGATGGACAATTCATCTCAATTGGCCCGAGTTCCGCGGATATTCCAATGGATAAGTGACAGAGGGTGGACAGAAAAGGGAAGAATATCACCACAGTTGCTGTCAACTCAACGACCGTTGAGAGCCGGCGGAAGACAGCGGGGAATGGCATTCACCAAAAGGCAGAAGATCCTGATTCATAGGTTGTTCGGGAGCAGTCTCCTGCCGCCAACGAGCGGCCGGTTGATCCACCGCCAGCGGTGCGTCTCAGCAACACGGAAGACGGCCGATGGCTGTTACCATCGGGTGGCGCTGTAGATGAGACACGCCGTGGCGGAGAGGGAGAGGAACTTTGTTTCTTATGAGCCTCTTTGGAAGCAGGACGTTGAAATGGACGATTATATGGTTGTGAAGTCAGAGTGCGTAAAACACCTTCGCGAGTAGTCTATTTTTTGGACGTTTGGACGCCCGATTTTGGAGCCCGTGATTTAGCAGGAGCAGATGAAGGTTGAGCCTTAGAGTGAGCAGGTGATAGTGAGGACGTTGAACGGGCTATCTTCGGGCTGATCGATCTGACGACCATGAGATCGCAAGTATGCGTGGCTACCTCCTTAGTAGGCAGAGGAGATGCAAGGAGAGTGCTAAATTTACCCGCTGGGGGCACATGGGCTTCCGAATGGCGAATAACTTACGAGCAGAAAATGTAGACACCTTTTCCTTCACTCGGATTTCCTGAATAATTCGTTCATCTTTGAAAATAGGGCAATCTCTACAGGAAGCAACGTGGTCGTCCAAACAGTTGATGCAACGAGGGGATGGAGGTGGACAATCACTCTCGTGGGCATCCCTGACAAATGACACGCATTTGGCCGCATTGGAACACGACTGGCTGGTATGATTAAACCGCTGACACTGATAGCAACGTGTAGGGTTGGGGATGTAAGGGACAACTGAAATTATCTCATATCCCACTTTAATGTTCGATGGAAGTTGAACTCTGTCAAACGTCAGGAAGAGAGTGCGGGTCGGTACCAAGACCTTGTCAACCCTTTTCACTACTCGATGTACAGCCGTTACGCCCTCATCAGACAGGTAATTTGGAATGTCCTCGTTGGACAATCCGTCGAGTGAGCGTATACAAACCAATCCCTGTGAGGAATTTAAAGTATGGTGTGCTTCCACCCGGACAGGGAAGGTGTGTAGCAGTGTAGTTTGCAGAAATTTTTGTGGCTAGAGGGCACTGACTGTTTCTAACAACAAGATGCCACTTCCTAATCGGGAACAAGACTTTACGGGACCTGCAATGGCATCGACACCTCTCTGAATATTGAAAGGGTTGACTGTGGAGATGTCTTGACCTTCGTCAGACTGAGAAACAACTAGGGACTTTAGTACTGATGGAAGAATTGTCTGTAGCTGAGACTCATCTAGCTTTCGCTTGTGAGCAGGAGTTGTAGACGTAGAGGAAACCATTGCGAAAGTATCTTTCATGATTACCGGCGTCTCCAACGGCGCGCTTCTTCCTCGTGGGGGCCCTCACTGAGGGCACTCCCGCCTTAGGTGACTATCCACACCTCAGGTCACACTCTCGAGAAATGGACGGAGAGACCAATCGGCACGTTCGAAAGGTACCAGCTCAGGTAATTACCCTTTCCTGGGCCTGGCCTCTACCAGGGGGTACGTACGTGTCCTACCTGTCTATCCAGGGCAGGGAACTACGAGTTCCCCCTTCACCAGCTGCACGTGGGAACGCGTGGGTCGGCCTTCAGACACGCAAAGGGAGGAAATAAAGAGAAAGGGAGGAACAAAGGAAAGGAAAGAAGAGAGGTCACAAACGCCACACCGGAGAAGAGGGTAAGGAGAAGAAGCAAGGAAAAGAGAAGGACAAATGGATGACAGGGACTTTCCAGCATAGAGATCAAAGAAGAGAAACTATGTCTTACAATTACAACTGTCCGTCTCCGGATGTAGGCACGGAACATACTCACAAAGAGAGGGAGAAGAGGAAGGGAAGAGTCAGGGGCAGAGGGGAAGTATTGGGGATGGGGAAGGATGTAGAAGAGGAAGGTATGCAGTCTGGAAATGAAAGAGAGCTGCAGTAATTCCAGGTCCTGTGCTTGCCACGCACAAATCCACAAAGGAGTTGTGGACCCCCAAGGGGTTATTCAGTCTGTGTAGCTTGTGTTGGAAGCTAGCGTCTTGTGGGTAATGCAATGGTTCGATTTTTTGATGTATGGTTGTGCTGGTTCGTTTGGCTTTTCCGAATATGAAATAATAGTGATGATTATTGTTTTTATGTATTTTGGTGTCCAAGAAATGTAGCTTATTTTTTTAAGCTGAATTTTATCTTTAGGTGAACTCTGTTTATACCATTGTGCAGTTGTATATGCTTGGGTGTTTCATCTAACTCGCATATGATGTCATCTATGTAACAATACCTGTATTTTGTTCTGTATTGCTTAGGATTAACTATAATTTCGATTTTTTGTTTTCAATGTAAATTGAGAAGATGTTGGTTAAGTGTCCACTGATTAATGATCCCTTTGGGAGTCCATCCTGTTATTAGCTGAAGTGGCTGTCAAATATGAAATGATTTTGTTGAGTGATTGATGTTACAATATTTATTTTATTTATTTTATGTGGTTTTGTAAATGTCTTTTTCTTGCTCTAATTTTTGTTTGATGATGGTGATGGTTTCTGTGGTGGGATATTGGTGCGTTTGGAAGTGATGGCTGTTGTTGAAATGTTGATGTAATTTATCTTTTCTGTAAGATCTTCAGTGTTGCATATACTTCTGTACTTCCATTGCATGTGCATACAAAATGTTTTTCTAAGTATGTGTGCATTTCTCTGGCTAGGTGATATGTGATGAAGATAAAACATCCAGAAAAATAATAAATAAACTTAGAAGCAACAGAGTTCTCTTCACAAGATCAGAGAAGAGCAACACCATGTCAAAAGTAAAACAGATCGATTTAAAGAACCACAACTTCTATAGAAGAGAACAATGCTATAAAACTAATCAGTGACCCAGCACAAAGATATCTGAAAGATACACAGATACTTCTAAAAAGCATCTCACATGTATTCACCAAACAAAAAATGCAATGGCTAAAACGAAAGAATCCCAAGGCACCCTCAATAAACAGCCTGCCAAAGCTCCCCAAATATTATATGCCAATATGTCCACTCATAAATTTTGGAAGTGCGCTACATGCGACCTAGTGTGTACTTACAGAAACATTATGTATACACAAACAATAGATGTATACTCAACACTGGCTTAAAGAAAACATCAAACACATCAAAATACCGGCAACAGTCGCATTCACATCATTTGACATCTCATCCACGTACACCAGTTTCCCCACCACAGAAGCCATCAACATTATCAATGAAAAGTGGAACAAAAAAAAAAAAATTCCCAAACCCCACAAAAAATAAATAACAAATATTCTACAGTTAATCACACAACAAAACTATTTCATATTTGACAGCCACTTCTACTCACAACAAGATTGGCTCATCATGGGATTACCAATCACTGGGCTCCTAGTCAACATCTTAAATCACACTGAGAACAAAATCTTTGAAACAGTAGTGAAACACAAACATTAAAGAAAAATGTACTGGTATCGTTATGCATGTGACATCATATGCCTTATAGAAGAAACACTAACCCATATACAACTCCACAACGGTATGAACACAGTTCACAATACAGCTCCGAAAAAGTACAGGATAAAAAGCTACATTTCTTAGACACCCAAATGTACGGAAACACTAACGAACACCAATTCCCTATATTCAGAAAACCCACAAGCACCAGCACAATCATACATCATAAATCGAACCATTCCATTCCTCTCAAGATGCTGGTTTCCGACACATGCTACACAGATTGAATAAAACTGCCCTAGATGAGGGAAAAAATGAGCGACAAATAAACAAACCGCTGTTGAAAGTGGATACAAAACGAACATGACAGCATACTCAGACAAAAAATTAACACAAAAATGAAAAACACATCCAACATACTGCAGCAAACAGATCTACAGCAACATTCAGCCACAGACACACAGAACATAGACATAGAGAACACAATAATGCACAATACATCTGAAAAAGATGCATCCACAATAACAAACAAATGGGTCACACTCACCACCAACAACAAAGCAGCTCACAGGATAGTCAATACATTGAAAAAAGAAGGGCTAAAAATTACCTGCAAAACATACAACTCTACACAAAAGCAACTGAGGGCTGCTAGCAATAACACATATAAACACAACACATCTGCGATCTATTAACTCACGTGTCTATATTGCAACTCAATTTACGTTAGACAAACAAGCAGAAATTTCAATATCAGATACACTGAAAACAGTAAGCCACTTAATCCTAAATTGCTAAACCCTCATAAAGTTTAAGACTGTAATATGGTATAAAACAGTACACTTCGTACTTAAACTGATATGTAACATACCATTGCAGATCTAATAATTTTAATTAACTAATGCATAACCTATGTATACTGACTTTGAATGCAATTTGAAGTAGTCAGCTTTACGATGGTTAAGTAGCAGTGTAAGAGTCTCCCCCTGCAGTGTCTTATGATTAATAATAACAGCAGCAATTCTACATTTGCTGATCATCTAATGGACAAGAAACACGTAACACCAGACATAAACACAGATTTAAAAATTCTTAAATGCAGGGACAGTCCACCACATAAACTTATAAACAAAAAAATTATCACATATAAAAAGCCACAGTGGATGGAAAAGAAGTGATGAATGAATACATAGCACTATCCAATGGTGCCCTATTCTCAACTCTAAGAGAACTATCAGATGATCAAGACACTCTCTCTCTCTCTCTCTCTCTCTCTCTCTCTCTCTCACACACACACACACACACACACACACACACACACACACACACACACACAAACATACACACACACACACACACACACACACAAAGCCCCATGTCACCATAAAATTCTGGAATACACAGAACAAGATGGCGGTAAAAGTGAACTGCAGACTCAGAGTATAACAGTGAGTGTTAGCAAACTCCATTCAGCTACTCTGCACAAGCACGAAAATACGACTTCTGCAAAAAGAAAATACACACATTGACACACATTGTCAGCCCAAGTTGCCCCCCACCCCCTCTCCCCTTCCCTATTTTTCATTTCACAAAGCCCCTTCACAATCAGCTAAAAAATAGCTCTGAGCACTATGAGACTTAACATCTGAGGTCATCAGTCCCCTAGAACTTAGAACTACTTAAACCTAATTAACCTAAGGACATCACACACATCCGTGCCCGAGGCAGGATTCGAACCTGCGACCGTAGCGGTCGCGCGGTTCCAGTCTGAAGCGCCTAGAACCGCTCGGCCACATCGGCCGGCTCACAATCAGCAAATGCTCCAACACGTATTTCGAAAACTACTAATGTAACCTAAGAAACGTTAGCTCGTGAGTAAAATAGCGAATCTTTGTCTACTACACAACACAATGTAATGACAATACTGCTATAAAAAAAGAAAAGAGAAAAAGGAAAAACGTTATGAAAAGCTATAGATAATTTAATTTCAGGCCTAAAATTTGGCAAAGTACTTAACAAAACACTTATAAACCATTGTTAATTGGAGAAGACATACCTGTTGGCAGTAATTACAGGCATGCTCCAAATATCAGACTGCCACATGAACGTCAATATGTAATTGTAAGGGGCACATATATTTTTCCTGTTAATATTTCTGTCATTAATTCTTTATCTACTAATAACAAAGAATAAATGAATGCGGTGAAGATGGAGAAACTTCTCGGAAACATGTTCAGATACTGAATCAAGATCAATTGTGTTTGCTCAAAGTGAACCATATTTCCTTATTAACAGGGGCTAGGAAAGAGTTTGAACAACAAGATAATTAACAGAAATAAACTTGTTGCAGGTGGGGATTTTAGCTATCTCATTAGTAATGATGATCAGAAACTGATTCCAAACAAGAATAATGAAATTAAAACACCGGTTGACAGCTATCATCCTGAAGACTCTTGGCGAACTTTGAAGACTGACATAACAGAATTTACTTGTTTTTATTTATATTAATAAAAATATCATATTTGATAGGATATACATGTCACCTTCAGGTCCTAGCTCAAATAGTTAAAACTCATACAAAACCGGCGATATTCTCCTACCATTGCAGCTACATCTGTCACGGAAATTCGCGACAAAATATTTCCGCCATGAGAAAGACATTTAAAGGCTTAACGTGCTTACATAAGATCTGTTACACACGTGGCAAGGGATACCCAAAAAGCAGTGCCATGCTAGAGGCACGTTGGATTGATGGCTAAACGCAAGCCAAGCCAGGCCTGGTCTTCGAAATTTATTACGGAACTCTAGTTGCAAGAAAACCTATTGGCTCAAATTAACCTTCCAATTCTATCAGATATATCTGCTTAGTAAATAACTGTTCAGCCAGACTTACTACAGAAGATAAGAGAAGTTAATACAGAACTACAATGTGACTTTCGAAAGAAAACTGAAGGTTCTCCTGTAAGCAGTCAACAAGAAGGTGACAACGCAGTAGAGCCTGTTTCAATCGACCACTTAGTCACGGAACGAGAAGGAGGCCACTGCTGCTTTACAGGAGAGTAGAAATACTTAGCGACCAGAAAACTGCCGATGAGAATGAAATCAAAACCGAGATCTCCATCCACTTTAAAGCCCTCTTCAAAGAATACGTCAGCCCATGAGTGATAAACAGATTTCTTCAGGAAACACACGAAGTGGTTACAAGAAACTATCGGACGCACTTTAATAAAATTTCCGCTCTAGGCGACATTGGGGAAGATATTAAAATGAGTTATAAAGTAAAATTTCCAGGAATTGGAGAAGTTAGGATTGAATTTTATGTGAAATAGTTCATTATTTTAGGGTAAGATGTACTGGATATTGCTAACGAAATTCGCAACGGAGTCGACATATCGGAAGAATTTTTAAGAGTCGGCATCACATTCTTACCAGAAACTAAAGAAGCGCCAAATTTAAAGTATCTTCGTTCGATCACATTACTAAACGATGACTACAAATTAACCGGGCAGTGCTTCCCTGCGAGATTAAGGGAAAAAAGAAAAAAATGATTAGTCCAAATCAAATGCGTCTGGTTCCGGACAGAGACATACGAGATTTTAATTTGCATGCGGAAACCGACGTATCAGAGAACATATGAATTTTATTAGTTGATTTCAAAAACGTTTTGGGTAGGATTAATTCTAAATGTCTGGAAAAACTCTTGATTAAACTGGGCTTTTGTAACAAGTTCACGAATGAAATTCAGAATATTTTTGGCAATGCTATGTCACGAGTTCCGTTTATCTGTGATGTTATATGTAATAGCTTTACATTCTCTCCTGCTTACCATACTCTGCGAGTACCAAGGAATTTCGATAGGAAATGAGCGGCTCACATGCACAGCATACGCAGATGACTTCGGTGGTTACATAGTAAGTTCAAGAGATATTGACATCTTGTATAACGTCCTCCGACAGTACGAAAAGCTACAGCTGCAATTGTTAACCTCAAAAAGACTGTACTGTTGCCAATTTGCAAATAATAAGTGCAATATACAGCGAAATTGGTTCACAGCCTCACATCAACAACGAATGTAACAGACAACCCGCAAAGAATTGAGGGCCTCAACTGGCGCACGATACTACATAAAGTAATAGCCATAGTAAAGTTCCAAAGGGCAGAAATTTAGCTATGACAGAAGAAGCCAAGCCAACCAACACATATTTATTGGTGGTAATTACCTCATGTGCCCCTGGCACAAAGGGATTGGTTTATATGGAGGCGTGAAATCACTTAAGGTTTCTCTGCAGACTTATACGCTCATCTGAAATTTGGGTGAATTTGTACTAACCGCCTTGCACGCAGAATGAGCTGCACTACTAGTCAACAGAACTAAGCGTGTAAAAGAAACAGGACCACACTCGTCAACTGCCATACCGTTTTATTAATATCGCGCGACAGCAGAGCTGACGCTGGTTAGTATTGTCACTATCCCACTCTCACATATCTTCGTCTGAAGTTATTATCCAGTAATAGTTACGTGGTAACAGATGTAAAAGCAATTAAAGATGTTCAAATTGCCAAAGAGCTCAAACGAATAGTTTGAATACTAGCTCAAACGAATAGTTTGAATACTAGTGACAATACTAATTTATAACAAATTAGGACTGCTATTACCACAGCTCAGTTGAGAAATCGTATGGTAAAAATTAGCGGTAAAGATAAAACCAGAAGGTGCGGGATCGACGCGGTAGAATGCGGTAAGCCGTGCGTTACTGGGCATTGTTTACAACCATTGGAGAATATCACGGCGTTTCGCTGGTGCGATGGCCTTCGGCTGCTGCTAGCGCGCTCTGCAGCTGCTGCAGCAACGTCGGGATCCCGTATTTCCCGACCGTAATAACTGTACTCTGGGTCTAGTCAGCCGGCACGGTCGCTCAGCCGCCTGCCCTCTGTAACAAAGAAATATTCAACGATCAACTTGAAGGAGTATCACGTGGCATTCGTCCAGACCAAACGACGAGATCAATGGCGAACAAAATTAAGAAAAAAAGGGGTTAGCGTCTTCTATGTATTGTGTCTCGAGTTCGAATTCAGTTGCTGCTCAGATTATGAATAAAACTTATCAGAAATGGCGGCCGAAGATTTCCGGCAAAATAAGTTGCTCTCGTTCTGTCAATGGTTTTGTCGAATTAGGAGTAGGAGCGTACAAATTTTCAGAGCCCCCTCTTGCCCTTGGGCTGGGAAACTGCTATAAAAAAGAGGGAACAACCAGTATGATTGACGGCATGAGGATATACAAGGCAATGGAAACCAGTGCAGTAAAGACACATAATATTTCTCCACAGCACATGTGGCCTGTAATTCAAAAAGTGTCATAATGATTTCTCCACTGGCAAAATATTTCAGACGTGTCTCTCATTTTCGGGAGGGGACTGCGAAGGGCGGGTGACCATGGCAAAAAGATGGAATAAGTAACGGAGTAAAACGTCTACGAGTAGGATAAGGGAATGTGAGAAATTTGAAGGTAGTATAAAACATAAACACTTTCAAAAGCGAAATGCCAGTTGTCTGTCCAGATATAGTGGGAATCAGTGAAGTGAAATAGAAATAAGCTAAGGACTTCTGGTCAGACGAGTACAGGATAATATCAACGGCAGCAGACAATCGTATAACGGGAGTAATAGTCGCTATGAATAGAAAAGTAAAGTTGTAAACAGTTCTGTGATAGGGTTGTTTTCATCAGATTCGACAGCAGAGCAAAAACGACAGCAATAGTTCAGGATGTAAGAACAGCCAGGATTGCCTAACATTAATAATTTACACTTAGTGAGAAAAACTCGACTGTATAACCGAGGTCCAACCTCACTGGCCACAGATAGAAACACTAAAGAGAGGGTTCAAATGGCTCTGAGCACTATGGGACTTAACATCTGTGGTCATCAGTCCCCTAGAACTTAGAACTACTTAAACCTAACTAACCTAAGGACATCACACACATCCATGCCCGAGGCAGGATTCGAACCTGCGACCGTAGCAGTCCCGCGGTTCCGGACTGAGCGCCTGAACCGCTAGACCACCGCGGCCGGCTAAATAGAGAGGGACGCAGTATTGCAGGCCAAGTGTAAAGGAGCATGTTACTAGTTAACCATTTGAAGCAAGAGTCAGAGAAAGGGACCAGCTTCTTTTAAGGCATCTTTCTTACTAGTTGGTGCTCCGAATATCCATTGTTCAGCCAATCGAAATTATGTGATGAACGAACAACTCGAAAATACGGGTTTTCCTTTTAGGAGACTGTCGGTGCAAAATCACTTCTCCGCTAGAATGCATCTCCGCTACACCTCTTTGCCAGTGGCCTTCTCTGCCAAATTACTTCTCAGCATCTCGTCAGCCGAGTGTCTCTGCAGCCTAGTCCCTCTTCGAGCCGATGAGCGGAAGACATAGCAATGTTTTCGACTGATTTTTTGAACTTAGTGCAGACGCAAGTCGTTGGTTGAAACCAATATGTGATTCTGCTGCCAATTCAGTCTTGCAGCACTGATATATTTAGCTACCCAGACACAGAACATGTTGAGGCAAAGTAGCAACCAGTCCAGTCCTCTGAAAGAGTTCCCTAATAAAATTTAATCTGCACTTTCGATAACAGATTTAAATTCGTCGTTAAATCACTATTCGAGCGGTATAAGCTACAGGATAATCGGTCCAGTAGTTTACAAGTCGAGTTCATTAACTCCCGATTAATGTTTTTTTTTCCATTATGATGTTGGTCAGTTCTACGATAATCGTCCGATTCCGGTTCTAAGTTCGGTACTATTTTTAGGATGACAATCAAGTCTATGGTGGATGGTTAGTTATGTGACAAATTGAGCAAAAGGTTACCCAATGCCGCTCGAGTTGACAGTGGACGCAAGGTGGCGAACCAACACGTTTACGCCTCTGCATTCGGTATTTACCGTAAGCTGCGATGAGCTGTCGTCTGCTAGGCTGCTCTCTTCCGCTGAAATTCCTGTAAAACTAATTACACCTTTATAACCGTGGATTCGGTGTGGGGCGGCGGAGGGGTGAAGAGGACTGTGGTAGTCGTCGTGGGGTTGTGGACCACTGCGGCTGCGGCGGGGACGGAGCCTCTCCGTCGTTTCTAGGCCCCCGGTTGAAATACAATACAATTACACCTTTGGTGAATTTTCCAGCAGAAACTTTCCCTACGTTTCTCGTTAAGGCAAAGAACGTGTACTCATCCCTATTCTTGGAATGTGGCGATGTACACGCACATGGTTGGAGCACCATACATATTATAATGCCCTCTCAGTTCTCGCAAGAACAATTAATTAATTAGCTGGTTCGTTTCCCCACAGTTGGAACTAAACGATGCTACATCTAATTTCTAGCTGGATATCAGCCACTGTGAACACAGTGTTCACACAAATGACTCCTCTGTGTCATACAGAGCTTCATACGCTCCATTCTGCACTTAACGCCAGTTCAGAGAAGAGCCCACGAATATTACCGTCTTGTCTTACTCATAGCCGAACTGTCTCCCCACCTGGGTTCTTTCGTTCTTCACGTCACGGTTTTTTTCGACCAGTAGGATTGTTCCCCTTATTTTGTGGAAACTCTCTACCAATCGAAGGATCTCTACCATTAAACTGCGTCAAACCTTTGGCTCTTTTCTCCTTCCTAACGCGTTTCCGCCAATCGGACGTTTTGTGCCCATTCCAGACGCCTAAATGCGTACATTGTCTCTCTCACTTGTGTACAACTTCCTGGACATGTGATCGAAAATGCGTCACTGACCTTGTTTCTTATCCATTTGGAATTCCGAAATGTAGTTTTCTAAAAGCTTTCTTTCCTGTCCTCCCTCAGATGCGCCGTTATGCTCGCTCTCCCATCTGAGTCAGCTTCTCAGTCGTTGACTTTCAGCCTGGGACACCTCTTTACGTCGTTTCCGTGGTACCCCCTGTAGTGCGGCCTTTCCTCTGCCCTCGTCCCTCTCAATTCCAAACTAAACCGCCTCTCGCTGCTTGTTTCACCTTCCACTCAAACATGCATTATAGGAACGGTGTGTTAATTACCATCAATGGAGTGTCATCTCTTTTTGCATTACATACTGATAGACAAATTTGCTTATTACCGTCAAATTAAGTTAGGTGTAATATTCACATTCCCGTTGTGATGTATGAAGCTCTCATGTAAGGTGCGCATCTGGCCTTCACTTATTCTGCCACCTTACAAGTCAAATGAGTACAGAAAACGAATTGAGAGTAAATCAAAGAAAGGTGAAAGTAATGAGAAGTAGCAGACATGAGAACTATGAGAAACGTTACATCAAGTTTGATGTTCATGAAGTAGATGAAATTAAGAAATTCTGCTACCTAGTCAGAAAATAGCCAATGATAGATGGAGCAAGCAGGACATCAAAAGCACACTAGCACTGGCATAAATGGCATTCCTGGCCAAGAGAAGTCTACTAGTGAAACGTCCCCTTAGAAAAATTATTGAATTACTGTGCTGATAAATCTCTTACATTATTTGATTTTCAAACAGCTGAGCAAAACTGAACGTACTCAGACATTTCGCTCCTTACCTATTCTGATCAACACTGAACTGACACACAATATTTTTTAGCGCAACGCAGTCTGACTTTCAATAATCCCTAAGAAAGAATGGCCCTGACTAACATTAACCTATACCTTTCACAAATCACTTACCTCACAAAAATCTTCGTTACTCGATCTACTGCAATACAGCGAGCGCCACTACTGCCAGCTAAACAAAAGTTTCAAACTACAGGTGCACAATCACCATCGAGGAGTCTTGTGGGCAATATAGCAAGTCCATGAACCACCATATGTGCACTCACAAAAAAAATTTTTGAAACGTCCTTAGAACCAGCAATGCTGTTATCCAGTCACTTGCTGAATTATTAACACACGTGCAAACACTAACAGTCCCAACTTCTCTCATATTGTGCATTACTATGACCAACAGAAACGTGTGCACTGAAATGTAACTTAATTTGAAGAACTGGTGTCTATACAATTATAAATTTAAAACATAAGAATACAGTTACAAAGGTACAAAATACAGCATTAAAGAACATAGTAGTACAGATAACATTTGTAGTAATACAGCCTTTACAAAAGAATAGAAATAGACATATACATCAGTGTTACAAGAATTATCGCATAACTACATACATAAAAGATCAGAATAACTTTTGAAACATCAACTTCACACATGAGCGTTAAAACAAAACAGAATTAATAATGTCTATAAACATCTTTACAAAGAAAATAACATATTATTAATGCAAATTATATTTGAGGATAACAGTATTCCTCATCATAGTGAATGTAGCTTAGTACTAGTAAAATTCTACAACATAAATCGTATTAGCTAAACACATAAAGACAGGAAAAACACAAATACACAAGAGTACACAAACACATAGCAGAATAAGACAGGAGGAAAGGACAGGGTTTGTTTACAGTGTAACATTTGGTACTGTAGTCCAACCCAAAACTTCATTCCATAGATCTTTCGTCTTATTTCAACATTTGTTTCCACCAAAAAAATCCTATCCGAGTATGCTTTCTGTATTTATACGTTCACATATTTCTCACCTCATTATCTATTTTCCATTATCTTACCTCATCATTTATTTCCAAGAAAATCCTACCTAAACCTGTTGTCCCTAAACCGTAATTTTTGTTCATATTCCCTTTCAAAATCCTTTTTTGGCCAAACCTTTTTCTTATAGCTTCTCAATGCATTTCATCCAATTCATCACAACTCATTTTCTCATATAGCCTACCCCCTCTTAAGCTAACTTAAATCTACTGAGCTCAGATGCTAAACTAAAGGATGAGGCAATGCAACAGCACAAAAAATTAACACAAACAGCAATGCCAAAAAAAAATGAAATTGGCAAATCAAGCAGCAGTATATCTAAATTAGCAAAGGAAATGGAATATTACAACTAATATGAGCCAATGTGCAGCAACAAGAAAATAAATCAGTAGTAAAACTGGCTTAACAGGGTAATACAAAGTGAAATTCAGTAGCACTATGCCTGGCAAACAGCAGCAGCAAATACAATAACTTATACTTAAACATGACAAAGCTCAAGCAGAAAAAATAGTACACTAAAGACAGCAATGCAGATAAGGGAAATGTCTATTCACATCTTAATGTCTATGTAATTAAATGGTGCATCACAACTTATTCTACAAAAGAAATTACCAAGTACGTGAAAAGAAAATTGTGTATGCAGTTACTGTTATTAGTCCCTTCTTATTGTTATTTCCTTTCCAAGTGCTACTTTTTCGAAGAATGTGGATCATAAAATTATTATTTAATAGATATGTTGACAGAAAGTTTTCACATTAGCAAATGCATTTAATTTTATTTTATAAAACCAATGCTGTAACACAGCTGGAAAGCAGGTATCAAATGAAATAAGCAACTATCTAAACCAAAGCATAAAAATATCATTCAGTAGTCATGTGTCATTTCATAAGTTAGTAGAAATTCTCTCAACTCTGTAGAAAGACACTTGTCATAATCAGGTGTGCAGATGTTAGAATATTTCCCATCAGTTCATAAGCATTTCAGTAAGTAGCACAAAGTACAATATGTTTCCAAGTAATGAGCGTGTCGTATTTGCGATGCTTTCTACAAAGAAATGTCAATAGCGAGGATAATGGCCTCTTTTTTTTTCTCCACCTGTGCCTCTGAAAGGCACACACTAATGGCTTTTTACCAGGTGACTGTCGCGCAGCTGGGTGCTTACAGTGCATTACGTCAAGGTGACCTACCTTCTTTACTGAAATATTTACGGCAGCAGTTTCCACTACAGTGACAGTCTCATATAAAACAAAAAAATTCAAAGGTTTGAAATTTCCATTAGAAGTGTGCAGCAACAAAATCTCATACATAACAGTGTCCAAAAAGTTTTGTCAGCATTGTGGTAACTAACATTCACATATATACACACATTTCATAACTCTTAAAGTACAATTCTTGGTTTCCAACATCCCTTTTCACAAATCAGAGTCCCTAACCACTATTCATTATTCATTACCTTATTACACATATACATATTTGTCGACACTTCTTCAATATTTCATCATAACAGATATGTAGCATAATCAAATTCCTCATATAGCATCAGCTTATTGATCATAAACATACCTCAACAGCATAATACACATCGTCATCGTAATGATAACATCATAACATCTCAATCAAATCTCAAAAACGTCATAGCATTCTGCAATAATTTCAAAACCTAAAGAAAATTCTCTGCTCATTTCAATAGTGTTATCTACATCAAACGTGCTTTAAAAATCATGATCCTATTCCAAATACATCATTCAAAGCTCTCACAGTATCACAATGGTTCTGAAAAAATATGAACAGTTCACAAAGTACAGACAAAATACAATTTCATAAGTGTGAAGTTATGCAACTGTGTAATTGTGTAAACATGTGTCACTGATGTAGTAAAAAAATGTTTGTCTCTCAGTTAAATGATCAGATAGCTGTGTAATTTATGTGTTAGAGAAATATGGTACCGATGTGTAAAGTTGTATAAGCAGATACCATATTAGCTAGGGCTCCTTGTGCTTGCCAAACACATGGTACGCAAAGTAAGCATGTACCCCCCTGAGGATTAGTGTAATTATACCCTCAGGTGTTACAGATTACAGCAATTTAATGAAATGTATCACCAAAAATTTTCTTTGTAATTCAAAAATCTTTAAAAATACATGTTTTAAGTACAAAATTAATCACTCAAATGCGTGTCCTGTAGCGCTAAATTTGCGTCTTGCAGTAAGATAATTCTGTGGAAGTGTCGCAGTTATCGTCCTCTGTAAGCAAAGTTCTGCTGAAGTCAATGCACTCACCTCATCATAAACAAAAGTTAAATGCTTTGCGTATAGATATCGTAGTTATTACGCTTATTGCCGTGATGAAGAAAGTACTGTGCTGTAACGTATTGTTGTGCTACGAAAAAGGCTGTCTCATTGTAGCTATACCACAAAAGTTACTACTAAAACATGTTTTACTTTCCAGAATAATACAGAAAAACTGTGCAGATATACAACAGATACACCACAAAAGCAACATTGTAAATTGTCATTCATTAGTAGTGTCGTGATAAACTCGTGTATCAGTCACATAAACTAACCACTGTGTCATCTGGTATCTCACTGAAAGTACTTTAAATCCAGAATGTATTTTCAAGTAAACCAAAATGTTGCATTAAAATCTCATTAGCAGTACCAGTATATGTTCTAAGTATGTAAGCCTTATAGTCATTACGTAATCGTGCAATTAACAAGCAAGAATGTACACACACAATAACATCGTGTCATCTGTTCACTGTAACAATGCACTCGTAAATACTGTCTAAATATGTTCCCTAGGTTCTAGACTGGATAGTTAACTTCAAAACATAGTTGCATGTTAACAGTTTCTCAGTGTGACAAATTGTACTAGTAGCGTGAAGTGAAAAATTTTATGGCAAATACTTAGTTAAAAAGCAGATTATCTTTCAATAAACGGTTTGACATGTGAAATGTGGTGCAATCCTTTACTCTTCCTACTATGCAGAGCTCCAGCTTCAACGGAATTATCATGTGGTATATGGTACATCGGTAAAGAACGCTCAAATTTTTCTCAAGGTTAGCGTCTATGTTATTTTTCTCTGAGCCAGCCGGCACACGTGGCTGCATACGGTGCGGGTCATTGTCTGTCTCTTTGTTGGCGTGCCTCATTATTGGGATTAGGAGACCTAACTTCTACAAATTCACCTTGCCGAGAGGGCCCAACCCTGTTTGAACCCCGCCAGTTATGATGAAATTCAGGTCTGTCGTTATGATCATATCGTCTGCCGTCATGTCGGTAGATTCCATTGTTTCTTTCTTGTCGGTCGCGTGGAGGAGAATTTGTCCCTGAATCGTAACTGCACGCTGGACCGTTGCGTCTGAAGTTATTCTGTCTACCTTGATAATAATTGTTTTGGTTCCCATATTGTCTGTTTCTCTGTGATAGTCATTACTGTGGAGAGGTGATATTTCCCTGTAATTATTACTACTCTGCCAACGGTTGTCACACGGGTGGTGTCTGTTTTGGTCACAATGTATGTTGTAAGAATAGCCTTGTCGTGTCCATTTATTATTTCTGTCATCGCGGAATTGTGACTGATGTGACCTGTAATTCTTGTGCTCCTGTTTTCGCATTCCGCGATTGTCATTGTCAATTTCCAATTCTTGTAACAGTCCCTGAAAAGCTTCAATGTCGTCTTTGCAACGTCCTGCCAAAATAATATGTCGTAAATGTCCAGGCAATTTGATTAAGCAAATTCGGATGAGTTCTAAGGGGCTGTAAGGGTTTGACAGGTACTGATTCTTGTGCAACATGTCTTCAAAATATTTCACAAGACTGGAAAATTCAGATTGTTCGAAATGTTTCATCATTATGATGCTATGTTTTACTCGGTCTTATGTGGCTTGAGACCAATATGCTGAGAGGGCATGGTAAAATTCTCCTTCACTGTGGCAATCGTGAATGACCGATCGCATTCTTACAGCTGGTTCATTCTCTAAGTAGCCACACATAAATTCTAATCTGTGCTCTGATGACCAGTTGGGAGGAAAACAATGAGAGAATTGATGAGGCCACGCTTGTGGATGAATGTCGTTGCCGAAATTCTTAAATGTTTTGAATTTACGTATTGTAATAAACAGCTTATAGTCAAAATCATCATGTCGGCGAGTCGCATGTCGGTCATTGTTACGTCGTTTCGGCGGTTCCATCTCAAAATTCGGTGTACCTTGCCAATTTCTTTCACAATTTCCGAAGTGCCCTGTGTTATTATTTAGTGGCTGTTCCGTATTTCTATGTCCCTCTTCCCGTATAGGAGCGCGAGTGTCCTCTGAAATACGTAATTACCTGTGTCAACTGATCTATTACTTCCCGGATTTCTCTTTGATGTTGCGTATTAATTTGATTCTGATTTTTTTTTTTTTTAATTTCCTGATTTGTTCGTACTCTTCTGGGTCAGTGAAGGCTACAGGTCTTGTGTCATTCATATCATCATCCACCTTCGTCGATAAGTTAGTGAACTGATCCGAAAGTTCGGCTACTTTCTCCGATAGTGAACTTAATACCTCAGTGTGTTTTTCTGGACCAAGTTTCAGAGTGTCCATTTGTGTTGAAATCGTATCTACTGTGTTCTTTAAGTTTTCCTGAGTTTTTGCAAGTTGCGTAACCCAATTGGTAGATGCAATTGAGTCAATCTTAGCTTGCAAGGTGTCATGATTTTCATGAACAATAGTTTGCAGTTCTTTTATGGCTGCTTCGTGATTCTGTAATGTATTTTCATGCCGCGAAAAAATAGGTTGGAAATGCTCACAAATTTGTGTTTTTTCGTCATTACAGACTTTTCGACATTTCGATTCGATTTTATGTAACTCAGTATTTAAATCTTCACGTGTTTGTTCAAGCGTGGTGTCTAACCTTTGAAGATTTTGTTTCATTGTGTCTAACTTCTGAAGATTTTGTTCCATTGTGTCTAGGTTTTGAAGATTTTGTTCCATTGTGTCTAACTTTTGTAACGTTCGCTGTGTTTGTCCCATTTGTTGTATTAATTGTAATAACAATGCACTGGTGTCTGAAACATGTTCCTCAGTGCTTTTCGGCGGTGAATTTGCACCGGCAACATTCACATTTTGACAAGCAGAAAATGTGTCTTGACTTATATGAGAAAACGGTGAGGACCCACAGCCTGAATCTACAGTATTTGCGAGATTGTGTCCTGTCATTTCGGATTCCTGAGGCGAGCTGTTGCCGACCGATCGATCGATAATGCTTCCCTGTTCACTAATTGTTTCACTGTCTACGCCATTATTTGCCGCCCGCCCATTTCCCTATGCACAATTACCAAATTACCACTTTGAATATCTGTTAATTCATTACACAGTGGTGCTGATAAGCTACGCTAGTCGTCAGTATTATTTCTCGGTTTACTTTGGAGCCTAGTGTTACGTTTTTCACACGCCATTATTGTCAGAATATTTCACACGATAACACAGAAAAGCACAATTTGAAGAGCAAAATAAGAAAACACATTAACATAGTACTGAAAATAATATCTAGTTAATTGCAAGCGCAACTGCGAAATACTTGGTGCAAATCTACATGCATGCCACAACTGTTTTACTGTACAACAATGAAAAACTACAACTACAAAGGAAATTCTCTCTATGATAACGCGCTAGCAATAAGCAATAGCCACACTAATTACACAAACTACAAGAAAAAAATCAGAAGATTCCAGTGAGGTATCCTCGGCTAAGGGTCGACATATGAAACGTCCCGTTAGAAACATTATTGAATTACTGTGCTGATAAATCTCTTACATTGTTTGATTTTCAAACAGCTGAGCAAAACTGAACGTACTCAGACATTTCGCTCTTTACCTATTCTGATCAACACTGAACTGACACACAATATTTTTTAGCGCAACGCAATCTTACTTTGAATAATCCCTACAAAAGAATGGCCCTGACTAACATTAACCTGTACCTTTCACAAATCACTTACCTCATAAAAATCTTCGTTACTCGATCTACTGCAATACAGCGAGCGCCACTACTGCCAGCTAAACAAAAAATTCAAACTACAAAAGGCACTAAATACTGATAGGCATAGTTAGCAAATGAAAGATTTTGATAGAGAACAAACAATGTTTTTACCTTAATAGTGTTCAAAAGTCATAATATATATAGCAGTTCATGACATCCATTCTTACAAATGTACTGTTTCTGATGGACACGCGTCCAGATCATCCGCTCTCAAAAATCCGCCATCTCACTTCCCCACATCCACCACTACTGGCGGCTCACCTCCAACTGCGGAACGCTACGCGCCGTTAACAACCACTACAGTAGCGACTATTGCAACAATGCCGACCAGCCTCAGAGTGCACACAGCACAGTCAGTGATTTTCATATAGAGCTCTACGTGGCGTTACCAATAAAAAAACCTAAACAGCCTACTTACACTAGTATCAAACATAGGCCTTAATTTGACGAAAACATTTCTGAGAATATACGTTTGGAGCACAGCATTATATGGTAGTGAAACATCGACGGTGGAAAATCGAAGCATTTGAGATGTGATGCTACAGATGAATGTTGAAAATTAGATGAAATGATGAGGTAAGGAATGAGGTGGTTCTGCGCAAAATCGCAGAGGAAAGAAATATGTGGAGAACACTGACAAGGAGAAGTGACAGGATTATAGAACATCAGGGACTGACTTCCATGGAATTAGAGGGCGCTGTAGAGGGGAAAAACTGTAGAGAAAGACAGAGATTGGAATACAGGCCCCATCAAACCACTCAAAAGACTGATGGCCGAAAAAAAATGTCATCCTGTCCGTTCTCCTTGTCAGTGTTTTCCACATACTCTTTTCCTCTCCAATTCTGCATAGAACCTCTTTATTCCTTACCTTATCAGTCCACCTAACTTTCAACATTCGCCTGCAGCACCGCATCTCAAATTCTTCGGTTGTTTTCTGATCCGGTTTTCCCACAGTCCATGTTTCATTACCTTATAATGCTGTTCTCCAGACGTTCGTTTTCAGAAATTTCTTCCTTAAATCTTATCAAACGAGTTTCCCCGGCAATTAGGGACCTCCGTAGGCTCGCCTAACAACATTACTCCAGGTTCGTGAAGAGCTTTAATTTTCTATCTTCTGGTTTAACTAATATAGATTTTTTACGTTATGGAGAATTACTATGTCAAAAGTATTCGTTAGTTCGCATCTCAGTTCTTCTTTGCCGACGACGGAGGCACCCACGCCCGCCCCCATTTTAGCGAGATCCACTATTTCTGGTGTCCCATTTGCGAGGGCGCCGACATTGCCTTCCCGTCGCGAATGGAGAGTGGGAGGCGCACCTGTTACATTGGACACATAGCTCCTCTTCCTCTCGGTGGACGCAGACAGCGTCGTTGAGTCTTGGGACACAAAAGTGATACAAAACTCTCTCGACACCACAGTCGAAGCCAGTTCTTAGTGGGTACAAGTTCCTGACCATCGTCCACTGGTGAGTTGCTGCCATTATGCACACATGTGATCCTGGTTACATGTGTAGCGGCCATTGACTGCGCTAGGCAATACGGCATGGTCAGTAATCGGTTTCCGTGTGCTAATCAGCAGTAATTCCGACGCAACGCGATGATGTGTACGCCAAACGGTTGGTGCAGTAATCGTGTTTCCGTAAACGCTATCTCAGCCCCCCCCCCCCCCCCCCCCGCCCCAAGCCTGCCAGGGCTGGACTCGTCAATTCTCATGACTATTAGCATTGCAACCATCTCTCTGCGCACTCTCTCTAATTCAGGGGTTGGACCCTTCAGTATTTCTTCCGTAATTTGTGCTATTTGATTATCATTGTGTCCCGACCAGCACCAAGACGAATCTCGACAGTCTCTTTAACTTTATTGGCGAGCAGTAACCGTTATTCACGTATACCTCTCATTTAACGTGTTGCCTTGACACAATATACTGAACATGATACCAGATGTGTCTGTTCTCTTAGTCTGCGGTTTTCTCGTGTTTTCCCTTCCTTAACCAATTAGTAACTGAAACCCCGCTAGACTTCATGCAACCTGATGCTGGCCATGGTCGGAACAGCAGGTGAGTCACAGGTGAGATTTAATATCGCCAGTTTTTAGCGGAACAAAAAGTACGGGCAGCCTAATTAATTATTCAGTCATAATTTACTCAGCTTCATAAACTCCCTCCACGAGCCGCAACCTCCACCTGCACATAAAATGTTGAGACCTAATCGCGCCAGCGAAACGTGGCATTGGGATAGTCAAATCATTTTCACTAAGTTTCAGTAATTTAAAGCTTCGTTTTGAAGACTTGGTTGCAGGTATTACGGTCAATATGCTTTCAACTATGGTCACAGACGGAGGATCGAGGCCTGCCTTGGGCATGAGTATGTGTTGTTCCCTCGAGATTTGAAGGTCTTTGGAGCAGGCGTGTGTGTAAATATAAGTGCTTTCTCGCGGCAAAACAATTTATTAGGGCAGTGTTGTAGCTTAAATGAGTAAATTGGTATCTATTGTGATCTATATAGTGAAGGTTTCGCTTGTACTTGTGTAGTTTTCGTGAAAAGATAACTGTTCTGAAGTGCAAGCCTTTGGCGTGGGTTTGTTTTCGTTATTGACCGTAGTAAGTTATACGATTATTCTATAATTTTTTGTGTACTGCCTGTGAAGCTTTTTTGTGAATAGTATTGTACTTGTATAGTTTGCATTCGGTTCGTATTTTCTGTGTTTCTATACTTCCGAACAGTTATTTTCTATATTGTGCATTAAAGTAGTTAAGTGGTGTTCCTGTTTCCATTAGAGTATTTATACATAAATCAGTGATAGCGCCTGTTCAAATTTGTCGTAAGAAAATATCGAGTCTCTTCAGTTTCTCACTCGTTTCGTGATTTCCGCCACTATCACCTACGCCAGCAATTAACTTTGCGCTGTTTACATTCCTCTGCTGCTACATTCGCCCGACGTCCAGAAGTTCTCTGCTCATCTCACCGCAAGCTAAGATACTTTCTGCTAATTATTAATTGGTGTAGGGGAATTGTTTGTAGTGCAATTTGTATTGTTTGTATTTGTGTTGTTTGTTTTTAGTGTAATTTGTATTGTTTAATCTGCCGTCATGTGTGATAAATGTGGATGTTGTCGTAGAGTAGTGAGCACGGGAGTGAAATGTCGGGATTTTGGGATGGTGTTTCACTGGGGAGATTGTAGCGGGGAAGCTGTTATAGTGCCAGATGAGGTTCGCCAATGGAGTTGTAGATTATGTAGCCGTGACATGAAAATCGTGGAACAGGGAAAAAGATCTGTGCCCTTCAGGCTGAAGTAGAAATGGTGTACTTTGAATTAGACAGGTTGAAGAGGGAAAGAGACAATGGGAGCTGGGAACAGGTATCAAGTTGTAGTCAGAAGGAGAAAACCTCAGAAATCACTTTTCAGATTCCAGTGAGCAATCAGTTTAATTTGTTACCCGAAGTAGAAGAGCCTCAAACAGTTTTTGAGCAAAGTAGGGTGCAGCAGACTCATAGTAACAATTGTAATGTTAGGTTGGGAGTAAAGTCAAGCAGAAAGAAAAGAGTCCTGCTGTTAGGTAGCAGTCACAAGAGAGGTGTACGCCAGTTGCTACAGGATAGGCTAGGGGTCGAGTACCAAGTCACCAGCATTGTGAAACCTAGTGGTAAGCTTAACCAGGTTACAGAAAACCTAGGGGCCTTGCGCAAAGATTTTTATGGCGAAGACCATGTTCTTATAGTAGTAGGAGCAGGAAACAGCCTGTCTAACAATTCGGACTATAGTATTAGGTGTGACCTGGGTGTAATAAGTGCAGCAACAGCCCACACTCGTGTGGGGTTTGTGGATGTTTTGCAGCACCATGACCAGCCCTGGGTTAATACGGCTGTCCACCACGTTAACAGAGAGATGGGGGGGGGGGGGGGGGGTTTACTGTTTGCAGAAACTAAATCTCATATGTGTGCTGTGCCTCTTGATGCAATTGGGAGGTGGGGTTACACTAGTCATGGCCTACACCTGAATAGGAGGGAGAGGGATAGATTAGTTGATCTTCTTGGAGGAAATGTAAGGGGGCCCACATGGACACAAGCCAAAATACACACTTTTAGGTTAGAGTCAGGCTACAGACAGAGAGTATTGCAAGAGATTAAAACAGAACAGTGCTATAATGTCTGTAGCAGTATCCAAAGACATAAAATTTTGTGTATTTCTTAAGAACATTAGAGGACTGAAAAATAAGATAGATGAGCTTCTTGTATGCCTAAAAAATGGGGTAAATTCCGAAGGAGAAGGGACAGGATGATAGGACATCTGCTAAGACATGAGGGAATGATTTCCATGGTACTAGAGGGAGCTGTAGAGGGCAAAAACTGTAGAGGAAGACAGAGATTGGAATACGTCAAGCAAATAATTGAGGACGTAGGTTGCAAGTGCTACTCTGAGATGAAGAGGTTAGCACAGGAAAGGAATTCGTGGCGGGCCGCATCAAACCAGTCAGTAGACTGATGACCAAAAAAAAAAGGGTGTTCTGTGTCTCTCTGAACACGATGTAACCGCAGGGATGGAGAAGTTATATTTAAGTGCTTACAGATTAGCGTCTTAATCATGTAGAGGCAACATGGGGAAAGGAGGAGTTGCTACTTATATAAAAACTGGACAAAAAGTCAAAAATATTGAAACAAATAGTTTTTGTGTAGATCAGACCCTTGAAGCATGTGCTTGTGGGTTGCTACTGAAATATACTTCTATAGTAATTGTAACAATCTACACATCCCCTCAAGGTAACTTTTAGCTATTCATGAAGAATCTAGAGGCATTACTGATCTATCTGTCAGACAAGAAGAAGCAGTTAGTGGTTTGTGGTGATTTTAATGTATATTTCTTAAAAGATACAGATAGGAAAATGAGCTAGAGTCTTTGTTTGGTTGTTTCAATCTAGTATCTGTTGTAAATTTTCCAACTGGTGTGCAGCAGGATAGTAGGTCACTTATCGCTAACATTTTCATAGACTGTGATCAGGCAGAAATAATTAATGTGTACCCAGTTGTTAATGGGCTATCTGATCATGATGCACAGATAATGGAAATAACATATATAGCACCTTACATGATTCAGGCACTTCCATACAAGGCAGGGAGGCTTATTAATGCGAACAGGATACAGAGCTTTAAGTGCAGCATAGAAGAGGTAGAATGGGATGAAGTATACACAGAAAATGATGCTGAAGCCAAATTCAATTTATTCCACCGTAAATTTGTCTCAACATTTGAGAGTTGCTTTCCTGAAACGTTATCCAAAAAAGCCATTACAAAGTAAAGTAAGAGATGGATTACTAAAGGAATTAAGATATCGCTTAAGAGGAAGAGGGAAATATATCGACAGGCCAGAATAAGTCAGGATCTGACGTTACTTGCTTACTACAAAAGATACTGTAATATTTTAAGGAAAGACATTAAGAAGTCGAGAAGCTTAATAATGCGGATAATAAGATTAAAAGCAAATGCATATGGAATATTGTCAAATGGGAGATGGGGCAGCCTGACAGTTCACAGCTTACCATAGCAATAAAGCTAAATGATGATGATGTGAGTGATAATTCACAAGTTGCAAGTATTTTTAACAGTCACTTTCTGAATGTAGCAGCAAAAATAGGGTTACAGGGTTCAGATGAAGAATCAAAAAAATATGTTAAAAATGTCATTACCCAGCACTTTAGGCCTTTATAAATAGCACCAACATCCCCCGCTGAAATTAAGGGAATTATAAATATACTGAAAAACAAGAGCTCATGTGGTGTTGATGTAGTCTCTAACAGAATTTTGAAGTGTTGTTCTAATTTAATAAGTGGAGTCCTTGGCGATATATGTGATGCTTCGCTGGCACAGGGAATTTTTCCAGACGGATTGAAATACGCAATTGTCAAACCTCTCCATAAGAAAGGAGACAAGAGTGACTTAAATAATTATAGACCAATCTCATTGCTGACTTCATTTTCTAAAATATTCGAAAAAGTTATGTATTCCTGAGGAGTCTCACATTTAAGCGAAAATAATTTACTCAGCATGTCACAGTTCAGATTCTGGAAGGGCTACTCGACTGAAAATGCTATCGGCAGATTTACCCACCAAATAGAACAAGCCCTAAATAACAAATTATCGCCAGTTGGTATTTTTTGTGATCCCTCCAAGGTATTTGAGTGTGTGGATCATGTCACACTCTTAGAAAAACTGAGGTTTTATAGATTTGAAGACTATACACGCAGCTGGTTTGAATCATACTTAATGAATGGAAAGCAAAAAGCTGTGCTGAATAGCACAAATAATGTTCGGAGGGTGGTAAATTCTAGTGAATGGGGAGGGATCACAAAGGGATTCCCACAGGGTTCAATTTTAGGTCCTCTGCTGTTCCTCATTCATGTGAATGACCTACCACGTAACGTTCAGCAAGTGGAACTAGTACCTTTTGCAGATGACACGAGTATTATAATAAATCTCATTCCCGAAAAAGCAGCTGAAGATATTGTTAAGGATGTCTTTCAAAGAATTATTAACTGGTTCTCAGAAAATGGACTCTCCCTTAATTTTGAAAAAACTCAATATATCCAGTTCTGGATACCGAATAGCGTCATACCAACAATTGATGTAGCATATGAACAGGGTAGATTTCTCCAAATTTTTGGGTGTTCACATTGATGACAACTAGAACTGGAAGAAGCATATTACTGAGCTTCTCAAACAACTAACTTCAGCCTCTTTCGCTCTTCATAGAATCGCAAGTATTGGTAATAAACAGATCAGCCTCCTAACGTACTTTGCACATTTCCACTCAATAATATCTTATGGAATAGTTTTCTGGTGTAACTCACGACTTAGACATAAAGTATTGATTGCACAAAAGAGAGCAGTGAGAATGGTGTTCACCCAAGGACGTCATGTAGGCACCTTTTCAGGGAGTTAGGTATTTTAACTGCACCATCACAGTACATGTATTCGCTAATGAAATTCGTTACAAATAATCCATCTCAATTCGCAAAGAACAGTGATGTTCATGCATACAACACTAGAGTGGAAAAATGACCTTTCTTATGTGTTATTGAAGATGTCAGTTGTTCAAAAAGGAGTACATTACTCAGCAACAAAAATCTTTCCTATTTAACACATATAAATTTCACCTGAAGTTGGCGGCCAGATGGTCCGCCGAAATATCGTGTTGTCGTCAGGACGATGGAACCCGGCTGGAAACCCGTGAAAATCATCAGTATTTGATACGCCGGGAAAATCTACGTTATCACAAAATCTTTCCTCATTTGCCCAAGAACATGAAGTGTCTGGCAGGTAGCAGATCAAGTTTTAAGTCTAGCTTAAAATCATTTCCTTTGGGCAAATCTTTCTAATCCATGAACGAGTTTCTTTTTCAGAAAAGTTGAAAAAAATGGTACCTCTAAATGTAGTTGCAATTGTAGAACTAAAAATTTCAGTAATATTAATATTAGCAATATTCAAGTGTGTATATACACTCCTGGAAATTGAAATAAGAACACCGTGAATTCATTGTCCCAGGAAGGGGAAACTTTATTGACACATTCCTGGGGTCAGATACATCACATGATCACACTGACAGAACCACAGGCACATAGACACAGGCAACAGAGCATGCACAATGTCGGCACTAGTACAGTGTATATCCACCTTTCGCAGCAATGCAGGCTGCTATTCTCCCATGGAGACGATCGTAGAGATGCTGGATGTAGTCCTGTGGAACGGCTTGCCATGCCATTTCCACCTGGCACCTCAGTTGGACCAGCGTTCGTGCTGGACGTGCAGACCGCGTGAGACGACGCTTCATCCAGTCCCAAACATGCTCAGTGGGGGACAGATCCGGAGATCTTGCTGGCCAGGGTAGTTGACTTACACCTTCTAGAGCACGTTGGGTGGCACGGGATACATGCGGACGTGCATTGTCCTGTTGGAACAGCAAGTTCCCTTGCCGGTCTAGGAATGGTAGAACGATGGGTTCGATGACGGTTTGGATGTACCGTGCACTATTCAGTGTCCCCTCGACGATCACCAGTGGTGTACGGCCAGTGTAGGAGATCGCTCCCCACACCATGATGCCGGGTGTTGGCCCTGTGTGCCTCGGTCGTATGCAGTCCTGATTGTGGCGCTCACCTGCACGGCGCCAAACACGCATACGACCATCATTGGCACCAAGGCAGAAGCGACTCTCATCGCTGAAGACGACGCGTCTCCATTCGTCCCTCCATTCACGCCTGTCGCGACACCACTGGAGGCGGGCTGCACGATGTTGGAACGTGAGCGGAAGACGGCCTAACGATGTGCGGGACCGTAGCCCAGCTTCATGGAGACGGTTGCGAATGGTCCTCGCCGATACCCCAGGAGCAACAGTGTCCCTAATTTGCTGGGAAGTGGCGGTGCGGTCCCCTACGGCACTGCGTAGGATCCTACGGTCTTGGCGTGCATCCGTGCGTCGCTGCGGTCCGGTCCCAGGTCGACGGGCACGTGCACCTTCCGCCGACCACTGGCGACAACATCGATGTACTGTGGAGACCTCACGCCCCACGTGTTGAGCAATTCGGCGGTACGTCCACCCGGCCTCCCGCATGCCCACTATACGCCCTCGCTCAAAGTCCGTCAACTGCACATACGGTTCACGTCCACGCTGTCGCGGCATGCTACCAGTGTTAAAGACTGCGATGGATCTCCGTATGCCACGGCAAACTGGCTGACACTGACGGCGGCGGTGCACAAATGCTGCGCAGCTAGCGCCATTCGACGGCCAACACCGTGGTTCCTGGTGTGTCCGCTGTGCCGTGCGTGTGATCATTGCTTGTACAGCCCTCTCGCAGTGTCCGGAGCAAGTATGGTGGGTCTGACACACCGGTGTCAATGTGTTCTTTTTTCCATTTCCAGGAGTGTATATCTTTTAATCAAATCTGTTCGGCCGGCCGGGGTAGCCGAGCGGTTCTAGGCGCTACAGTCTGGAACCGCGCAACCGTTCTAGGGGACTGATGACCTCAGAAGTTAAGTTCCATAGTGCTCAGAGCCATTTGAACCATTTTTTTTTATTTGTTCGACATCATATCGATAAAACAATCGGGAAAATGATCTACGGAGCATGACTAAAAAAACTAAACTAAAACTAAACGTATATCGTTTTCTAGCACGATCTGCAATTAAATACTATAATTGCGTCAGTCACTGTACAGCTTGGCGAATATGATTTATTGATACTGGTATGCGTATATTAGAGTCTGACTCCAGATCCTTCAACGAGGCCTATCAAGCACTGCTTTAGATTTATCGACGCATGTCAGTTGATTCAATCATGCACTTTTAATGTATTTAATTGAGGTAATTATGATCCTTGTTTAATTTCGTAGTTAAAGAATTCCTTGTTCATCGCTTTCGAGGGCGACGTTTAACTATGTCAGATCAATGGGGCCAGATTGCACAGCTCTATACAACATCCCAAACATGTTGTCTTACACACCCTTATTATTTAATCTACACGTCACTGAAGCAATGAAGGATATGAAGGAAAGGTTCAAGATTGGTATTAAAATTCAGGATGAAAGGATATCAGTGATAAGATTCGCTGGTGACATTGCTATCCTCAGTGAAAATTAAGAAGAATTAAAGGATCTGTTGAACACAATGAACAGTATAATTAGTACAGAACAAGGATTGGGAGTAAACCATAAAAAGGCAAGATAATGGGAAGTAGCAGAAATGAGAATAGCGAGAAGCTTAAGGGGACCACATCCTGCCTATTTAACCTATGTTAATTTAGGCAAGTATTTGACCCATTTCTGAAAAAACTATTTGATGCAGGACCTTAATATTTTTACTGTATGTTTCGTGATGCTAACAGAGTCAACTGTACTAAAATATACTTTATCCATTTTATAGATTTTAAGAAATACTTTTCAAAATTTATTAACACAAAATATTAAGTTTTTTCTGCAGAAAATATTTTTTTGTGAACTTCCTAATGGGGGAATATTAATGAATGTAGTACCAGAGGTGGCTTATTATGTTATGCAGAGTCGCTGAAATATTCTTTCATTTATCTATTATAGTTTCTGATATAATGAGGCATATGTACTGAAAATTTTAGTTTGCGGGACATTGATTTTAAAGAAAAAAACTTTTGAAATTTGTTACTTGCAGTTAATTAAAACTGTCCTGCGCATTGATGACCCTTATTTGGACTGTAGCAGGTCTTCCAGATTCTTTTGCACCTTCCTGGATGTTTGTCTTGGTTTCTTGGCCATATTAGATGCCGACCTGTCTGCATCGGCTATCCTCATTTTATCGCAATGTTGCAGCCCATTGATCATATTTTCACTAAGATTAATCCCAGCTTTTTCAGTACCCAACCTTTTCCAATATTATCAAAATTGAATGTAATAACAGCATCATGAACTCCTAGTTTCATTGTATGCATGCCTACAGATACAGTTTCAGGAAGGCAGTTCCAAATTATGCTACTGAAACATTCATTTGGGTTCTGCATCTGCCCATGCAGACATTTGATTAGAAGGTCAGGATGATCCAAGTCTCTGAAAATAGCTTTAATTGCTTTAATAACAGTAGCAGGAAGAGATTGCTGGTGAGAATAAAATTCTCCAGTTGCCTGAGCCCTATTGTGTTTACACCACGAATTTTCTCCTGATGGACACAATCCATGACATGGCTTATCATCAGTAGAGGGCTTATGGAAGATTATGGCCCAAACACCACTCTTCATTGCCTCCAGATTTTCTTTATTTCTCCTAATTGCCTGCCCATAGTATACCTGCAAGTTTTCTATTTTAGTTTTAGTTAACCGACCCTGTCCGGTCAACAGTTTTCATTCTTCTAATTTTTTTCCTCTTATATCAACAGTTAGTTTTCTCAGCCTTGTTGCCAAACGTTTTTGAAAATGGCCTAAACATTATATTTTTCTAATAATGGCATCTCCATATGGCTTAGAGTTCACCACATTGTTGTATGCCTTACTGTCACCATCGCCCAAATATTTGGTGTACCATACGCCTCTTGTTTCTACGGAGCAATGAAATGTTTGTTGTCCTCCATGAACTTCCATACTACCACATGTTCCACTAAAATTAGCCACACAGTTGTGTTCTTTATGTTTTCACTTTACAACATTTAGAGATTATCTCCAAATCTAACACTTCACTGGTGCCGACACTTGTGGCAGTCATTACTCCATTCAGAGAAATATGTTCTCGCCAACTTCCATCAAGTGCATCTGCAATATCCGAACATCCATCATTTTCTTCCTCTGCTTCCCTAGCAGCCAGTCTCATGCTTTGCTCACTGACCTCACATACAGCTTTATCTAATATTGCAGTCAGTTTTTCAAATTTATTTGGTGGGTGATGTAAGTACATCACTGAACAAAATGCTCTCCCTGCAGCCATGCCCTTGCCAATGGATCGTAAGGCATAAACTAATCTAGTATTGATTTCATAAAGGCCACTTGCATCTCGTTTTGAAGAACTCATAAATGAAATCACAGTTGAGCATTTAGTGCAAATTAAATGTAAAGCAATTGCTAGGCCTTTTCTCCCACTGGCACTCTCACAAATTTTCACACTCTGTGACTCACCACACTGTCTACACTGTACAAATTTAGAAATTACATCTGATAATATTCTCAGATTTATAATAATGTTACTGCACCTCTTTTCACTTACAGTAAATTCGTTGTAACTCTCTTGAAATGATGAGAGCTTCTTTGCTGATGCACTCGTTGGAGAATTACAATTATAAACACTGTTGCCAGGCGACATAACCTCTTGTACACAAAGCTTTCCAAACTTGTTTCCTCTAAATTTCCGTTTCTTGAAAATGCCTTTACGTTTCGTCATCTTCAATAAACACAACAAAATACACGGAAACATGCACTGTAAACGCAAGTATAACAACCACTCGCAATCACACTTGAACAAAACTAAACGCATCTTTGAAAGCGTGTAGTTTACAAACAGCAGAAACAAAAGAATACCGATCGTGCATTCCAGGATAGCCAACACACTCGGGAGTAAAAAAAAATTCCTAACGTGCAATGTAGGGGATATAAGGATCTAAAATATATGCAGAAAAGTGGGTGACAGAAAAGTGGGCGTGGCACATAAACACACGTGGTAAGAAAATGCTCTAAAAAAATTTTTTTTAGCAAAATCCTTTTCAGAATACTTAAATAAAACCTTAATCTATCGAAATATGATGAAAACCGAAAATCGATTTTTTTCGACCTGAACCACTGTGTGGTCCCCTTAAGATGAAAATTGGTGGCCACGAAATGGAAGAAGTTAAGAAATTCTCCTACCTTGGAAGCAAACTAACCAGTGCTGTTTGTAGCATACCGATATAGCGATACGTCTTCCAAAAGATATCGATATATGTCAGACGTTAATTGCCGATACATTGATATGTCGATAATGAAATGCCATTGTCGAATGCCGCTAGTTTTATTTTATATTATATTTTTTTCACATTTTTCGATATATAGTTGTATAGAACATAATTTACTCTCACTGTGTGAAAGAGTCTTACTACTTTTTTAGCTTTCATCATGACGTGTCTTGCTCTTTCACGGTGTGAAGCAAGTGTAACTGGCACAGTGAAGAAGTCCGATTCAACTGGGGAGGTGGCTGTGTGAATGTAATAATAAGATGTTCCAACTATTGTGCTATTTCTTCACGTCAGGACTCTTGAAAACAAGGTGCTGAAACTGATAAACAAAAATCTAAATGACAAGATTGGTCACTGCGATAGGCGGAGACGTGTAAGGGGAAATGCTGACGTAATCGGCGCTCGGTGCTACCAGCAGAAATTAATAGCGTTTCACTTCACCACGCAGTTTTGACACTAGAACTGCTAGGTCACTGGCGTTTGCAGAAATGAAAAGAACGAGGAAATCGACATGAAACATTCCTGATAAATTCGAACGACGGAACAATCAGACACCTTTTATTGTGTCACTTAACGCATTTACTATTATCAGCTTAGCAGTTATCTACAAGAGTGGACGGGCATAAGGCTGCTTGCTTTTGATGTACAGAAACTCTAGTAATAAATCAATACATGTACAGCTCTAAAACAGACAGTTTATTTATAATATGCAGCCGATATTATTCTTCACTTGCGCATCGGTATTTTTCCCTCGATGTATCGATAATTTTTTCCACTATATCGATGATAGTTGATATTTTTGTAAATGTCGATGTAGCAGAATCCAAGTATTTTTAAAAATATCGACTGTCCTGAAAGTAACCCATGACGGACGAAGCAAGGAAGGTAGAAGAAGCTGAATGAGGTTGGTGAAGAGGCCATCCCTGGTCGAGAGAGGTTTTTATGATGTAAAACATAGTCCTTAATATGAGGAAGTAATTTCTCAGAATGAACATTTGGAGAACAGTTTTGTATGGTTGTAAAACATGGAGTGTGGGAAAACCGGAACAGAAGAGAATCGAAGCGTTCGAGATGTAATGCTACAGAAGAATGTTGAAAATCAGGGGGACTGATAAGGAGCGAGGATGTTGCCTGCAGAATCTGCGATGTACGGAACATGTGGAGAACACTGTCTATAAGAAGGGACAGGATGATAGGACATGTGTTAACGCATCAGGAATAGCTTCCAACGTACTAAACGGAACTGTAGACGATAGAAAGTGTAATACAACTGTTTTCTAGGACGTCAGGCTGCGTCACTCTCCAGGGCCCAGAGCATAGCGGTCTTCTGTTGATACCCCATCAGAGATGGTTGGATGCTCGCTTCGTATCTTCGGGATGATGGCAATGTACGGGGCTGCCCTGGTGCCCAAATGGTTCGGTGGGAGGCGCCATTTCGTATACCTGTCGATGTAGAGGAGTCTGCGTCACACAGCGGCATTGAGCAGCGCAGGCCTGACGTCACGGAACTGCTCAGCTGTTCGACGATGACGAGCTTGTTTGCACGTCATTAAATACTGCTGCCTCCTGCCGATTTCACGTTAATGACGGTGTTAGCGTGTCGCGCCAAGTAGCCTGGAACGGGGCGACGACACAGTTGTGCTATACTCCTTTCAAGTTGGCACGGCGTCTACACGTGCTGCCTGTCGCAACCAAGGTGTGCGAAGCTGCTGACTATGTAGTCCACTCGAGATCGCCGAAAGACTTTGGTGATGGCCTGACTTCCTCCTGAAATTTCTCCGCTATTTCAAGGTCTCGTTTGTAGCTTTCCTTTTTACGTTTCCTCCCTTCTACAAACAAAATTCGGCCTTTAATTTTCTTGTAACGCAAACATTGGCTTATTCACAATTATTCATATTTCGCTTTTCCAATCGTGATATAACATCGTTCTTTGCACTATTTATATTATCTGTCAGACTTCGCTAGAATTTGGCTCCAAACAGAGGTGTTTGTTTATGGTTCACTTTGTCCCTCATCTAACAGGTTCTGGTTGGTGCTATTGCGACTGATTCGAAGCTAAAGGTTGGAGGTTGACAGAGATCGGATTTGGGCTACCTTTCGTTTAAACTGATAGTATAAGATCCCTATTATTGTGAAAATGGTACAGGCAGATGATGATGAGAACCATATAAGTCGCTGTTGGTGTTCATTGCGATACTTTTTTACATGACCTGAAAAGTATTACATTGAAATGATGATTAAATCGACTTACCAGCTGCAAACAGGCGTTGATATACGTCATTGGTGACACGTAGAAAATGTGTGCCCCTACCGGGACTCGAAGCCGGTGTCTCCTGCTTACATGGCAGACGCTCTGTTCATCTCAGCCACCGAGGACACAGAGGATAGTACGCCAGCAGGGACTTATCACTTGCACGCCCCCCCGTGAGACCCACATTCCCAACATGTCCACACCACTACATTCGTAGTGCGCCTAATAGACGTTTGCCCGTCACACTCATTACTCGTGTTAGCTTAATCTACCAAGTCCCGTACGAGATGGGGCATAGCGTGTAGGTTCACACAAGAAGGTCAGTGGCCGTGTAGCCATATTTTAACTGTACAGGGTTATTACAAATGATTGAAGCGATTTCACAGCTCTACAATAACTTTATTATTTGAGATATTTTCACAATGCTTTGCACACACATACAAAAACTCAAAAAGTTTTTTAGGTATTCACAAATGTTCTATGTGTGCCCCTTTAGTGATTCGGCAGACATCAAGCCGATAATCAAGTTCCTCCCACACTCGGCGCAGCATGTCCCCATCAATGAGTTCGAAAGCATCGTTGATGCGAGCTCGCAGTCCTGGCACGTTTCTTGGTAGAGGAGGTTTAAACACTGAATCTTTCACATAAACCCACAGAAAGAGGGGTTAGGGATTTTCTCTGCCTCGTGATGACTGGGTGTTGTGTGATGTCCTTAGGTTAGTTAGGTATAAGTAGTTCTAAGTTCTAGGGGACTTATGACCTAAGATGTTGAGTCCCATAGTGCTCAGAGCCATTTTTGAACCCACAGAAAGAAATCGCATGGGGTTAAGTCGGGAGAGCGTGGAGGCCATGACATGAATTGTTGATCATGATCTCCACCACGACCGATCCATCGGTTTTCCAATCTCCTGTTTAAGAAATGCTTCTGCTTTAGCCTTTTCCGTAAGATTTTCCAAACCGGCGGCTGTGGTACGTTTAGCTCCCTGCTTGCTTTATTCGTCGACTTCCGCGCGCTACGCGTGAAACTTGCCCGCACGCGTTCAACCGTTTCTTCGCTCACTGCAGGCCGACCCTCTGATCTCCCCTTACAGAGGCATCCAGAAGCTTTAAACTGCGCATACCATCGCCGAATGGAGTTAGCAGTTGGTGGATCTTTGTTGAACTTCGTCCTGAAGTGTCGTTGCACTGTTATGACTGACTGATGTGAGTGCATTTCAAGCACGACATACGCTTTCTCGGCTCCTGTCACCATTTTGTCTCACTGCGCTCTCGAGCGCTCTGGCGGCAGAAACCTGAAGTGCGGCTTCAGCCGAACAAAACTTTATGAGTTTTTCTACGTATCTGTAGTGTGTCGCGACCATATGTCAATGAATGGAGCTACAGTGAATTTATGAAATCGCTTCAATCATTTGTAATAGCCCTGTATATGAAGGTAGTATCTGTTACCGAAAGAACAGATACCACTGATTGTCGTGCAGTTTCTCTAGAATGATATGATAATTAAATCGACACCGTAGCTGCAAACAGGCGTTGATATACATCATTGGGGACATGTTAGGAGCACTACGAATGTAGTGGTGTGGACATGTTGGGAATATGGGTCTCACGGGAGGCCTTCAAGGGATAAGTCCCTGCAGGCGCACTGTCCTCTGTGTCCTCGGTGGCTCAGATGGATAAAGCATCTGCCATGCAAGCAGGAGATCCCGGGTTTGATTGCCGGTCGGGGCACACTTTTCAACATGTCCCCAATGATGTATATCGACGCCTGTTTGCAGGTGGTGTGTCGATTTAATTATCATTTCATTCTAGAGAAGCTGCACGGTCATCAATAGTATCTGTTCTTTTGGGAACAGATACTGCCTTCATATATAGCATCCCATTGATATGTAGCCATACTGCAAGGTTGACATTCAATCTGGGGAGGCGATTATGGTCGGGTCTAAAAATGTGTTATTTAGAAGGTTAGGTCTTCTGTGTGTAAAATTTCAAGGATCAAACGGGTACATAAATCAGCGTGGTTTTATATTCAAAGTGTTTGTTCCCGTCACAGTGACGGGTAACCGCAATGTTGGTCAAGGTAGATCACTCCAGGAACCATTGATTAATAGTTACTGACTGTGTAGTTCTGTTCGCTGTGTGCTACTTTGTCCTTGCTCGTAAAAAGCACTGATGACCGTTTGGTTTGTTACTGAGTACAACCACTGTAGATCACTCTTTGGGAAAACTCTGTTTTGTCTGACATTAATTCTTTCGAACATTCTGTAGCAGAATTTTGCAAGTGGCACAAGGAAAATTCATATGGACTCGGAACAGTATGTTTTTTAGGGCAGGTGGTGACTGGCCTGGTTCGGCAGTGTGGAAATTCCTGCGTGCCCTGTCTGTCCGGTAGTATTCCGCGCGCTTTGAACTGTAGAAATCTCTGTAGGACTTTACACGCCATGGCGTTTGCATAATATTTGTAAAACGGAGACGTACAGTCCTTACACATAACGGTATCTGAATATTCGTAATGGTAGTCATTCGGTACTATAGTGACGAAAATTTCGCCCTTATTGCTGTCAGTAATTCTAATGGCGCAGGTAACTCTGTATCGCAATTCTTCCAGATACTGAGTTGATGGTAGTAGTACTGGCGCTAAATGCCTACGAATAGTGCGTAACAAGACCAGCTGTAGATCCATGGTCTCAGAGCGTCCATGGTCCGCAGCCCGTGGTCGTGAGGTAGCGTTCTCGCTTCCCACGCCCGGGTTCCCGGGTTCGATTCCCGGCGGGGTCAGGGATTTTCTCTGCCTCGTGATGACTGGGTGTTGTGTGATGTCCCTCGGTTAGTTAGGTTTAAGTAGTTCTAAGTTCTAGGGGACTGATGACCATAGATGTTAAGTCCCATAGTGCTCAGAGCCATTTGCACCATTTTTCAAAGCGTCCATCACTGTTACTGTGTGAAAGGCTGTGGAGAAGTGTCCTTGTTATCCAGACGGTCCCTAAGCATGCCCAGGCCGTGGTTATCAGTTGCTGCCTGAATGTGGGACAGCAGTATTGCGGCCAAAGCGCACAGCTGTCTTGTATTCCCCGTTGGAGGATAACATCATTTGCGTATCGCAGCAAGTACAAATAATCTGTTTTATACAGCTAGGTTGCCAGTGTTGCTACTCATCAGTTCCGAGGCAGAACCTCTGCCTACGGTCTACTGAGTGACTATGATCTACGATGCCACCGCCAACCAGATTTGGCTTGAGCTGCTGCTGCTTCATTCCCACCTTGACTGATGGGAGTACTTCCGTGCTGTCCAACACCAGGCCCCAGTAGGCCTCATTAATGCTCCCTGGCGACGCGATCAACGACCGTCGTTCTGGGGGGAGTGCAGTTTGTGTTGTCCCTCGATTTGCAGGTACGGGCAAATTCCGGCATTAGGAGCCATTCTACTGAAGAGTGGCCGTGACGTAATTCTTTGTGCAGAGATAAGGAGCGGCTTTCCCGGGCGTTGTCTCCGACGTCCGCGAGGATGCCCTGGGAATCGGTTAGCGCAGACGCAGAACACGGGGAAGCTCTGGCTGTGTTTGCAGCCTTAGCGGTTCGTCGACCGTTCACGACGTAGCAAGTGCTGCGTGAGCTGCTGCCGCTGCGTCGACAACGCGCGGCAGGGCCGAGTCAGCAAATACCGGCGACTGGCTCGCGAGGCTGCCGGTTGTCTGGGGCAGGAGACACTGCACTTGTTAATAATGTCTTAACTGACTGTAGCGTTTCAGAAACGCTTTCGCGTGTGTGACACATCCTCACCACTGAATTCCACATTTTATCCTTACAACTGTTCAGGTTACTGTGTTGGCCCTATACAGGGTGTTACAAAAAGGTACTGCCAAACTTTCAGGAAACATTCCTCACACACAAATAAAGAAAAGATGTTATGTGGACATGTGTTCGGAAACGCTTAATTTCCATGTTAGAGCTCAGTTTAGTTTCGTCAGTATGTCCTGTACTTCCTCGATTCACCGCCATGATTTCATACTGGATACTCTACCTGTGCTGCTAGAACATGTGCCTTTACAAGTACGACACAACATGTGGTTCATGCACGATGGAGCTCCTGCACATTTCAGTCGAAGTGTTCGTACGCTTCTCAACAACAGATTCGGTGACCGATGGATTGGTAGAGGCGGACCAATTCCATGGCCTCCACGCTCTCCTGACCTCAACCCTCTTGACTTTCATTTATGGGGGCATTTGAAAGCTCTTGTCTACGCAATCCCGGTACCAAATGTAGAGACTCTTCGTGCTCGTATTGCGGACGGCTGTGATACAAGACGCCATTCTCCACTGCTGCATCAGCGCATCAGGGATTCCATGCGACGGAGGGTGGATGCATGTATCCTCGCTAACGGAGGACATTTTGAACATTTCCTGTAACAAAGTGTTTGAAGTCACGCTGGTACGTTCTGTTGCTGAGTGTCTCCATTCCATGATTATTGTGATTTGAAGAGAAGTAATAAAATGAGCACTAACATGGAAAGTAAGCGTTTCCGGACACATGTCCACATAACATATTTTCTTTCTTTGTGTGTGAGGAATGTTTCCTGAAAGTTTGGCCGTACCTTTTTGTAACCTCCTGTATAGTGAAGAGCCAAAGATACTGGTACAGATGCCTAATTTCATATAGGGCCCCTGCGAAGACGCAGAAGGGCCCGCAACACGACGTGGCATGGACTCGACTAATGTCTGAAGTAGTGCTGGAGGGAACTGACACCACGAAACCCGCAGGGTTGTCCATAAATCCGTAAAAGTACGAGGGTGTGGAGACATGAACAGCAAGTTGAAAGACATTGCTAGTATGGTCAATAACGTTCATGGCTGGGGAGTTTGGTGGCCGGTGGAAGTATTTAAACTTAGAAGAGTGTTATAATTAGTGGTAAGTGCCTGTGGGACCAAACTGCTGAGGTCATCGGTCCATAGGCTTACACACTACTTAATCTAACTTAACCTAACTTACGCTAAGGTCAGCATACACACCTATACCCGAGGGAGGACTCGAACCTCTGACGGTGGGAGCCGCGGGAACTCTGGCAAGGCGCCCTAGACCTCTCGGTTACACCGCGTGGCAGAGTCTACCTGGAGCCACTTTGTAGTAATAATGCACGTGTGTGGTGTCGCTTTTTCCTGCTGGAATTCCTCAAGTCCGTTCAAATACTTCATATGGCCCAGAGGACTAGAGGACTTAACATCTGAGGTCATCAGTCCCCTAGAACTTAGAACTACTTAAACCTAACTAACCTAAGGACATCACACTCATCCATGCCCGAGGCAGGATTCGAACCTGCTACCGTAGCAGCAGCGCCCTTTCGGACACAGCCGACACAGCGGCCGGCCTCAAGTCGTCGTAATGCACAATGGACATGAATGGATGCAGATTGTCATAAAGGATGCTTATATACGTGTCACCTGTCATTGTCATATCTAGACGTATCAGGGGTCCCACATCACTCCAACTGCCAATGCCCCACTAGGGCATCCATCAGCTTGAACAGTCCCCTGCTGACATACAGGGTCCATGGAATCATGAGGTTGTCTCCATGCCTGTGCATGTCCATCCGATCGATACAATCTGAAACGAAGACTCATCCGCACAGGCAAAATGTTCCCAGTCATCAGCAGTCCAATGTCGGCCATGACGGGCCCACGCGAGGCGTAAAACGTTGACCCATGCAGTCATCAAGGGTACACGACTGAGCCTTCGGCTCAAAAAGCACATATCGATGATGTTTCGTTGAATGGTTCGCAAGCTGACACTTGTCGATGGTCCATCGCTGAAGACTGCAGCAATTTGCGGAAAGATGGCACTTCCTTCACGTTGAAAGATTCTCCTCAGTTGTCGTCGGTCCCGTTCTTGCAAGATCTTCTTCCGGTCGCAGAGATATCGGAGATTTGATGTCTTACCGGATTCATGATATTCACGGCATGTAAGTGTACTGTCATAACTCTGGCTTGGTTGTGAAATATCTTTGCGAGCGGCTGCACTGCAGAGTCGAGCACGAGAGAGAGAGCAGCGATTGTGTTGTGGGTAGCTTCGCATAGGAAAGGCATTATTATGGAAGTTCAGGCTTGGCTGCAAGTACTATTATTGTGAAGTAATGAGATACGGAAATGGATTCAGAGGAAAGTGCCTAAAGAAGTAAGTATGAGCGGTGCCGCCGATAACGTATTTGTATATCCGCCCGTTTGCGTGTCTTAACGTACATCATCAATCATCCGCTTTGTGTTCGGCCTCCCAGATTGAGACTAATGTGAGTCAGTAAAACGGTTTACCGCAAAGGAGAGCAATCAAGTGCCACTGTCTTGCAGCGAGAGTGAGAACATGCGTTCGGTCATCGCGTTTGGGCATCATCAATAATCAGCCGCTTCGCGACGGTTACGCTCTCGCTCGTACAAGTGAGAATTGTAAATTACCTTTTATGAATAGTCTTACGCTATTACAAGTGTCAGTAAGGACTGGTACCAGATATCTGTGTGTACGTGACGAGCATAAGAACTTTCGTTCTATCATTCAGCTTCCGCATCATCAACAATCAACCGCGTCGTGTCGGTTATGCATACACTCGTGCAAATTATAATTGTGGACAGATTATCATCAACATTGATTGCCTGTGTATCTGTCACCGAGGGTTCGGCCAGAGTAAGACTGTGAAATACGTGTGACGGTGTGAAGTACAATAGTTGCAGACATTAACACCGTCAAGAATATTGTCAATATTAAAGGAATGATAATTATGACCTCTTATTAAATTAGCAAAAATATTAATTGGCATTAGCACTTACGACTACTTAGTGTACAAACAGTGCAACTTCCGATTCTCTTATCGTCTCAGGATATGATTGTTCATACCAGACGTAGGACAGTGTTGTGTTTAGTGTGAGTGGCTCCCCCAAACCCGCTTGCATGCTTATATACACAATTTCAGGCAAGCCAGCAGCAGTGTAGAGCAGAAGTAATACGACTGCCGCGTGAGTACCAGGTATGTGGCATGGACAGGACACACGGCCAAAGCGAGAAAAGTTTAAGGGTCCCCCACCATTTGTACCCCCGGGCTTGTTACAGGCACACTCGTGAAATGGTCGTACGGGAAAATCCCCACTTCATCGCAACCTCGGAGACGTTGTGTCCCATCGCTCGTGCGCTGACTGTAACACCACGTTGAAAATAACTTAAATCTTGATAACCTGTCATTTTAGCAGCAGCAACAGGCCTAACAACTGCGCCAGACACTTGTTGTCTTATATAGGCGTTGCCGACCGCATCGCTTTATTCTGCCTGTCTACAAACCTATCCCAGTTCTATATATATATGCTGTAGGGGAGTAGTGGATATAAATGTAGATATTATTATATATGATACCTTAATGTGATGCACATGAGTGTGATGACTGGTTTTTCTCTGCGTCAAACAGTCTTCCAAAAGAAAAACACCTCACAAGCTTTTCGACGTGATGTTTCTGCATGGCCAAAATGCACCAATAAGTGGACGACACCTTGCGTTCACACTTCAGCACATGGCCTGTTGCCCAGAGTAAAACAAGCATTAATGGCTTGCTCTTTGCATATGTTCCTGGAGGTAATACCCAATCTAAAAACGCACAACTCGTAATAGCTGTAATTATTAGTCTGGAAATGATGTAAATACTGATGCAGTGTTGTATAGTAAACTATTATCCGTCACCAATGAAAACGTCAGCACTTACACCCATTATACCCTGTGTATATACAATCTTGGATCATTGAACATGCTGATACATGTACTTTACAAGTAATTTTATTGTCTGTAGTGCTAATGGGCTTCCTGCTAACGCAGTCTTTGAGAGGAAGGAAACATTGCTCTGTATAATGAATGAAGGTAGAATTGTAAGCCCGATATTAGGCTATGTACAGAATAACAACTTACTGATCTTCAATTGAAATATGGAACATTTAATTTATATCATGTTTAAACTACAGCACACGACATATATCAGTACTAGCAACTTTAACTATTTCTCCTTCTTTGCAACCTCCACAGATTGAGATGGCACTGTGGTATTTGAGTGATGATAAAATATGAACAAACTATTTTCTTTTGCAACAAATATAACAAATAAACATTTTAATATTTTCCTCTTTGTGCAAATACATTTCGTAACATTTTAGCAGGTTCATTTTCACGTCTCAGAGCAGAAAACAGAAAACTACACCAGGCTTAATTTCTTGTATTTTGTGAAAAAGTTCCTAGTTATGCAGCATTAGATATCTACCCCTCATTGTTGTAATATGGAGATAGCATTACACTACCTCAGTTTTGTAATTCCAATCATTAGTTTGGATAAATATTTTTATTGCTCCATTTGCATCTAATTTTCCATTGTTTTCGAAATAAAGTTATTCAAAAACAAAAGCTCCGAGTTGTAAAACTATTAACATAGATCAATACCGTAGAGGGTGTTTAAAGGAAAGTGTCACACATTCCTTTCAGAAGGCAATATTGGTCAAAACTAGAACAAAGGTTCCTTAATTATGTACCCAGAACACATACTTGTTTAACTTTTGACGAGTGAAGTGTAGTATTTGGTGGTATAGGCAGAATTCACAATAGGTAGCAGAGTGAATGTGCTGTAGTCTGAATTTCTAGGTGCCAAGGCAAGGTTGGTACCTCGCGATGGAACCAAAACCAAACATAGTCGCAGCCAGAAACAACGACGAATGAGAGGCGGTGCCGTGGACACGCCCACAGTAGCTTCCATATCGCATGAGCTCGTTTCCTTACGTCTGAGTGCAGTGCTCTCAGCTTAGTCAGCAACAATCCACGGCATCGTCTCCCTACCGAGCCAGCAGCGCGAAAGTTGTATTAGACAAAACTGTACATGTTTCTAGACAATTGTACCTTGTGAGAACACAGTATTTTGTTCTTATCAAGTGATACATTAATATTCAGTGACAGTACAAATACGCATGGCGTTCTTGTGGACATGGATTGTAACAAAGGTAAGTAATCTGATACTTGACGTTTTGTAGTATCTACTTGGTCCCTTCGGGAGTAAAGCTGAGAACCCACCACTGTGCCGACAAGTGTTGTTACGTCCGGTGCAAGAATAAATTACGCATATGTGGGAAGATGAAACACTTGGAACTATCATAGATATGAGGCATCAAGATCACTTCAGTATCAATGTAAGGAAATTTCGGTGATAGACTCATAGGTCCTTACACTGTAACAAACAGAAGATGCATCACCGATTTCTGCATGATGAGTTACCAGCGACACTGGAGACTGTTACCCTTGCACAACGGTATCTACCTGTTTATGCATGACGGGATAGCACTCCATTTCCTACGGGTCCTGCGATTGTACTTCACCAAAATGTTTCGTGTGAGACCAATTGGTCGTGGTGGACTTGTATGAAGGCCTTCCCGACCACCGGATCTGACAGTTAGATTTCTGGCTATGCATACATTTAAGGGCATTGGTGTATACACAACCTATTAACAATGTGCAGACGCTAGAGGACCAATGCTTGTGACGCAGTCCAACAGGAACCACGTGTGTAAGAAAGAGCGCGTGATTCACTGCGAAGAATGGCTGAAATATATGTCAGGATGAGTGGTAACCACATCCAGCATTAAGTGCAGCGTGTGCTTGTAACAGGCAGGTGGAAACGGAAAGACAGATTGACCTATATCTCAACAGCCATTGGTTTCCGGACACATGAGCACAGGAAATTTTACTATGGACCAACAACCCGTAGGAATTTATGTCACTTTTTTAAACACACTGTAGATTCAAACACCGTCCCCTTGGACAGATAATGAACTCATTATATAACATGAATTACATAACACAATTTTAGTGCTTTCACCTCTCACTTCTGTATTATAACAGATCTCATGGAGGGCCTTTACAATGCAGCTCCCATATTCTCGAGGCCACTGATCGCGGCGAACTACCCGTCACTACTCCAAGTCACTTGTCAAGGCCGATACCGCTTGGGCTAATCTCGTAAGCCCTAAATAAAAGAGAACATGAAATAAATTGCCATGAATATAATGAAATAAAGCAAGTATTAGGCGTTGTTCAGGCGGTGAATACTTGAGTATTACTTCCACAACGGCGAACGACCAACTGACGTAGCAGTGCCTAGCTAGAATCACGTGGTGTTTCAAAACATGCAATGAATGTAGAAAATTTCTATGAAATGCCTATACTGAGTGTGGTGTCACCGCCAGACACCACACGTGCTAGGTGGTAGCCTTTAAATCGGCCGCGGTCCATTAGTATACGTCGGACCCGCGTGTCGCCACTGTCAGTGATAGCAGACCGAGCGCCACCACACGGCAGGTCTAGAGAGGCGTACTGGCACTCGCCCCAGTTGTACATCGGACTTTGCTAGCGATGCTACACTGACGAAGACTCTCTCATTTGCCGAGGAGATAGTTAGCATAGCCTTCAGCTAAGTCAATTGCTACGACCTAGCAAGGCGCCATCACCAGGCTATATTGAGATGATAATACTGTATCAACAAGACCAATGTTCACCAATTGTGGATTAAAGTTAAGTATTCCAGCAGCTACGTACTTTTCTTTATAGCATTCATTACGTATCCTGTTTCAGACCTCACGCCAGCCTGCGTGAGTTTAAGCGCGTGCCTTTCGGCTTCCTCCCATTGTGTCTAGGCTGTCTTGTCTAGACACAACACTGAGCACATAAGAAAATACACGACGTAACGAGTTAATTTTAAATCAGACTAAGAACAGCCGACCAGTTGCAAAGGATAAAGTAATCTTTACCTAGGTTTCAATAGATATAAATCTATCTTCTTCAGAAGACGGCAGTATTATAACATGAAGTGATATGTCCTTATCGTTTGTCGCTTAGGCGCTCTGCAACTTCTATGTACCTATTTTATTTGTGTGACAAACCCTGTTTTCAGGGCTATATTTTATATGATTAATGTAACTATGCGGATGTTTGCCTAAACGATAAGGACATATCACTTCATGTTATAATACTGCCGTCTTCTGAAGAAGATAGATTTATATCTATTGAAACCTAGGTAAAGATTACTTTATCCTTTGCAACTGGTCGGCTGTTCTTAGTCTGATTTACGTGGAACCGTTGCTGTAGCGCAGCTATGTTTAAAGTTAATTTTAACTAACAAGAGGAAAGGATTAAGAAGCTCGTCGCTGTAAACTACTACTGAGACAACATGACTGATCATGAAACTTACTGGCAGAAAAACTGAGTATTGAATCAGGCATCGAACGCAGTATATTGCTTACTGCTGGCAATGCACTTACCATCTCAGCTATCCAGGCACGACGCAAGTCCAGGACTTACTGCTTCTATATGCCAAACCGAGCGAGGTGGCGCAGTGGTTCGCACACTGGACTCGGATTCGTGGCGACGATGGTTCAAACTCCCCTCCAAACATCCAGGTTTAGGGTTTCCTTGATTTCCCTGAATCACTTCAGGTAAATGTCGGAATGGTTCCTTTGAAAGGGCATGGCCCATTTCCTTCACCTTCTTCCCTAATCCGAGCTTGTGTTCCTTCCCTGATGAACTCGTTGTCGGTGGCACATTATGTAGTATTTTTCCTTCCTTCAAAATGGTTCAAATGGCTCTGAGCACTATGGGACTTAACATCTATGGTCATCAGTCCCCTAGAACTTAGAACTACTTAAACCTAACTAACCTAAGGACATCACACACATCCATGCCCGAGGCAGGATTCGAACCTGCGACCGTAGCAGTCACGCGGTTCCGGATTGAGCGCCTAGAACCGCGAGACCACCGCGGCCGGATTTCCTTCCTTTCTTCGTTGAATCTGCCTTAACTACCTCCTACATAGCCTTACGGAAGTTCTCCTTTGCACGTGGTAGAGCTAGTTCTTCTGGAAGAGAAGAAGTTCCGAAACACCGCAAACTTCACTGAAGTGTACAATGTTCTGTAATTTTGATTATAGTTTCAGAGTAGTTGCATATCGGAAGTAATAAACACTCCAGATTGTTGTTGCGGATAAGAACATTCTGGAAGGTTGAGAAGTGCTTGTAGGAGATACCGTGAGAAAGGTTAGTTCACCTGGGTTATATTCGTAGCAGCTGTGATAGATGTCAATTCACGCGCAGCGCACGATCTGCGACCTCACGATGTAGTTACTACGGGTTTCAGCCAGGCAGCAGTGTGGTATACACTGTAGGGAGTGCCATAGATCAATTCCCAACACTCGACAATGAGTCTTCCGCAAGCATTTTTTATAAAATCATCGTTTTTTTTCATAACAGGATAAACTCCCAGGTATGGAAATTAAGCGAATTCCGAGATGGTTTACTTCTCATCAAAGTCCTATCCAAACTCTTGCTTCACCTCTAACGATCTTGTCGTCGATGGACGTTTAATCCCTGCTCTTACCTGTTATTAACAAAAAGGTAAGTAATTTAGCTCTTTATTCAGTCCCCGGCCTTCACAACGGGGCAAAGTAAGAACCTCTGCGTTTATAGTTATCATTAGAATGGCTATTGGCAAGTATCACACGTAAAAGTTATGAAATTCATTCGCAAACTCCGAATAATATTGTACCATGGCTACACGATTTACTGGTAACATACGAAAACTTGTGTTGGACGGGACTCGAACCCGAGTTTCCCTCTTCACGCGAGTTGTCGCCTTAATTGCCTCTAGCATCTAAGCACGCGTCCAGGACCAACCCAGTTATCCATATGTCACCAGCCGGCCGCGGTGGCCGTGCGGTTCTAGGCGCTGCAGTCCGGAACCGCGGGACTGCTAAGGTTCGAATCCTGCCTCGGGCATGGGTGTGTGTGATGTCCTTAGGTTAGTTAGGTTTAAGTAGTTCTAAGTTCTAGGGGACTGATGACCTCAGATGTTAAGTCCCATAGTGCTCAGAGCCATTCATATGTCACCATGTGTTTACGACCTACAGCGCTCACATACACGTTTCTAGTAATTGTTACACGCATGATACAGCCGTATTTGCAATTTCCGAACATATTTCATAATTTAATAAGGCTGTCAACCATTAGCAGTGCCTGTTCGTACGGACATTCCTGCATATCGCAGCGAACATTGTATCGAACTATACAGACTCTGTAAAATACAGATAACGCCCCAGTACACCGCAAGTAAATGTCTGCAGCGACCAGGAGTGTTATGTAACAAGAACTACAGTTTGTTCTAGGAACCAAAATGCAGCCCACAGGACGTCACAGTCGATAGCAGCCGTCAGATATATTGTATATGGAAGATGAAAAGAGCGTACCCTGTTCAAACACAACACGGACAATCTGCGTCAGTAGTATTGGTGTATAAAATTAGACTGAGGTAGATGAAAGTATCATCTTCACATCTATCGATCATAATAAAAGCTTAACAACTTTAAGTGGTGATTAATTTAATCTAAGACTTGCTCTGACTTACGGAATACATAAGTACGGGAGAGCGGGGCTACAAGTTCAGATTTTTAGTTAACCTCAAAATTCGTTAAGAATACTTGACTTCAGTATTCAAGCGATGCAACCAAAACTAACTTACATATGTAACTTTGACATGAAGACAGTTATTTGGGTCATTTGTTAGGAGATTATCTTAGTAATAATATTTTAATGCCTAAGTCGTAAAATAACGACGTATCCCGACTTGGGGCAAATTGTTAACAAGCTGGGGTAAGTGTTACCATATTTGTTAAAGCTATATTTGTGAAATAAGAAACAATAAATGATTAAACCATGTCTGTTTATTCGTACGGCATTGTTGGTTATTACTTAAATAATCAGGTAAACATTTGTACGTTACATAAAAAGTAACTATAATTTGTACTTAAACAATTATTAGCCCTTTAGTAATTAACGGCTCATCAAATAACTTGTAACTATTCAGCCTTGATAATTCAGTCTTCAGTCATATTGGCCTTGTCTTAGGCTGAAAATATCACATTGCAGTCATAGGCAGAACACATATACACTTACAATCAATTAATCATCAGAAGATGTATCTCAATCACAATTCTGGCATAGGTAGGTTAACAAGACTTGATTCTGCCTACATATGGAATGGGCCCAGTTTTTACATTCTTGACAATGAACCCATTCTTTCCCAGAACGTCAATTCGAGTAACTGTCACAGCACACTAGACAATAATACTCCAAACTGTCCTCTTCACTCTCAGGCTCTCCACTACTCGTATGTGAAACCTGTCGTTTAACAGAATTCCCTTTTCCTTTTCCATTTCCTTGTGTTGTTTTACCTTTGCCGTTTCCCTTATTTTTTCCTCACTTTTTCATTGTTGTTGTTCACATTCCGCTTCTTGCTTTGCTCTTCTACTAAGGTTTGTTTTACTGGAGTATCGGTTAAAATAGCAGATTGCTCCCGACCTATTGGTGATGATGTCATGTGAAATGCCTATAAAGGGCGATCTGTAACATACTATCCAGCATAGTCGTTTTCTGTAAGAACTTTCGGGTCATAAGGCCAAATGCCAGCTTTTCTGAAAGCGCTCATTACGTTTGTGGGAGTCACTTCATATGTCGACACTGCCTTCCCAGGATTAATGCCAATTGTCCTAAGCCTTTGCACAATAGCTTTTGAAAAGTGCATTTACTCCAACATGGCTGTATGTGGTGTGTACAGTGAGGTGGGAATGACAGTATTATAGTGGAATTAGATTTCGCTCTTTCCACCAAATTGATATCAGTATGAGATTGGTGCCGGCCGCGGTGGTCTCGCGGTTAAGGCGCTCAGTCCGGAACCGCGCGACTGCTACGGTCGCAAGTTCGAATCCTGCCTCGGGCATGGATGTGTGTGATGTCCTTAGGTTAGTTAGGTTTAAGTAGTTCTAAGTTCAAGGGGACTGATGACCACAGCTGTTAAGTCCCATAGTGCTCAGAGCCATTTGAACCTTTTTTTTTTTTTTTTTTTTTTTGAGATTGGTGATTATTGATCAACAACAAAATCGGATCTGCAGGTGATTGTTTAGTATGTTTGATAAAATGAGCAATATATTTCACTAACTCCATAGCTGTTATCCATCCTGAACTATTTCCTCCATGATAGATTCCGGTGGTCCGCCTTTTATAAACAAATCTTTATATTTAAGCTTTGGGGAAATAAACATGGGAGGAACTGTGTGACCTAATGCATTTACTGCGAGTTCCACAATAACCAATGTTCCTCGTTCAGCAGATACTATGGCTCCAACTTGCTTCATTCCTTTCTTGTCAATAACTTTCCTCGGCTTTAGCACTGTGGTAACGCCTGTTTCCTCTAAATTATATATTCTTAAAGACAGAAATTTATATTTACCCAACACTGTGCTCAGCTTTGTAAGAAATTCGGTAACATTGTGTTTGTTAAGCGATGTCGCCCTGCTGGCACTCGTTGGCTCTGGTGTTCTTGTTGACAGGTGAGGATGTCTTTTTATAAAACCAGTCAACCAGTCTGGACCAGCTTTTTTATTTTCATGCCACGATAGTGGAATATTGCGAGCACTGAATTTCACTGCACATTCTTACGCTAACTTTTTGACTTCTTCTGACAGAAGACCAAAGAAAATTGAAGCATATTGCAACAGATATTCTGCTAAGTTATCTTCCTGTTCTTCAGTAAAGACCAATCTTACTTTTTTGTAACCAATCGCGATATTTTCTACCCCACATCTTAGCTTTTGGACAAACGTGTATAAAGTCATATGACAAATATCTAATTCTTTGGCAACAGTTTTTATTTTCCTGCCATCGTTGAGAACTGCGTCTACTGCTTTTTGCATCAACTCCTGTGACACAGAGCCTCGAGTTATTTTCCGGGTATAAATCCTCATACTACTAACGAAAAAAAAATAACGATATTTATATTCCATTGGTGGTACAAATGAATTGGGGCAAGCTGTTCCGAGATCACAACGCGCCTCCGAACAACAGGACATCTAGCACGATCACACATGTTGAAATATAAAAAAGATATTGGTTACGTTACAGAACATAGGTAACTTACGCATTGTGTACCAAAACAGTAGACAAATCCTTACAATAAATCACAAACACTGAAGGCTACTAATTATAATTCGTGAGACAGATCAAAAATACCAAATATGAAAATATTTAGTCACGTGAATTAGCGAGGCACTTGCTGTTGTTCCAATGTTCCTGGGACCACTCGCCGTTGGTGCGCTGTGGCGTTTCATTTCACGACGTGTTTATTTCATATTCATATCTCTTTCCCTCGCGGAGTTATTTCAGTCGGAACAACTTATTTCGGTAACTTCTAGAGCCGCTCTCCCCTATGTCTGACAGAAGTTGAATACAGAAGCACGACTGACTGGTACTGATTACAAAAGCACATGTGACTGATTCGGAACAGAAAAGTGCAATTGACTAGTAATGAATGTACGAGTGCAATGGGCGATAATAAATATAAAACCATATCTGAGTGGTACTAGATACACAAGCGCAACAGAATTAATAATGAAAATACGTCTTACTGATACTGAACAATTAAGAGCGACGTAGTTTATTTTTTTTTTTTAGACTGTAAGGCCGCACAAATCACACTGATACCCACGAAAGTAAATATGAGTAACCCGTTGAATTACAGACCCATATCTCTAACGTCGATTTGGAGTAGAATTTTTGGATGTATAGTGCGTTCGAGCATTATTAATAACCTCGAAAAAAACGATTTATTGACAAACAACGAATACGGATTCAGAAAATATCATTATTGAAAACGCTGCTAGCACTTTATTCTCACGAAATAATGAGCGCTACCGACAGGGGACGTCACATTGATTCAATATTTTTAGATTTCCAGAAAACTGCTGACACCGTTCCTAACAAGTGACTTGGAATTATATCGCGTGCCAATGGGCCATCGTCTCAGTTGTGTGACTGGATGTGTGATTTCCTGTCAGGAAAGCCACAGCTCGTAATAACTCGCGAAAGGTCATCGAATGAAACAGAAGAATTATCTGTTGTTCCTGATCTACATGAACGATTTAGGAGACAATCTGATTAGCCCTCATCGATTGTTTGCAAACAATGCAGTCGTTTACTGTAAAGTAATGACATCAGATGTTCAAAACGAATTGAAAAATTGTTTAGACAAGATATTTTTAATGTGCAAAAAGTGGCAGTTAACTGTAAATCAAGAAAAGTATGAAGTCAAACACATGAACACTAAAAAGAATCCACTAAATTTCAGTTACACGATAAATCATATAAACCTAAAGGCTGTAATACCAATTAAATATTTAGGGATTGCAATTACGAATAACTTAAAATAGAAAGATAATACAGGTACTATTTTGGGGAAAGCAAACCACAGACTGCGATTTATTCGCAGAATACTTAAAAAGAGTAACAGATCTTCGAAAGAGACTGCTGACGTTACGCTTTTCCTCCCTCTTGTATTGTATTGCTGGGTGATTTTGGATCCACATCAGATGGGATTGACAGAGGACATCCAAAAAGTTCAAAGGAGGGCAGCTCGTTTTGTAGTAACGTGAAATTAGGGAGAGTTGTAGTGTAACGACGCAAGTTTTGTATGAATAATTTTCTTTTAACATATGACCATGTGCAGACTTCGTCACCTACGTCAGTTACAACACACTTCAAAATTACTTAAATTATTTTTAAATTGTCTCTGAATGGTTCTTGAACGAAACTGTAAAACATCATTATTTGAGTCGTATGCGCAGAATTACGTCACTCAGTCCAGTTTGTTTGTGCAAACTTTTTTCAATTTAGATGTCGTTTTGTTTCTTCTCAGAAATTATATTAATGCAAGTTATCTGATTTAATAAATATTAGAATCACATTGAATAAACTTTCCAGATTCAAACTCACGATGAACGTTGTCAAACTTAATAATCAATTCATTCACATAATTCTTCATAAATAAATTCTCGGAACACGTATTTGAACTTCAGTAGTATCCACTAGTTTATTATCTTCCTACATATAGACGTGAACCTGAGCCTTGACAAGATAGGACTGACCATTTACAACATGATTAAACTTTCTATGACGTCATTGTTGTACAAAATTACAAAATCTTATTTTTTCAGTTTTTTAGAAGCACGACGCAACAACTCGGTTTCAGGATCTTCTGTTGCTGTCTGGCTGTCGACCCGCGACGTATAGTGGCCAGCAATTTTCTCTCTGGCCCCGGCAGTGAAGATGCTGTCTCCGTTCGTTGCGCCGCCCTCTCCGTACATGAAACATAAAATTTAAATACAAACTTTAGACGATTCACAACAATTACAAAGATTACAAAAAATACATAAACAAAACACTAAATTAAATTTATATTCACCTGCAAACTGGGCTGACACTGGTGGAGGGGTGACGCTTCAATTTCGCGTCCCACTACAGAGTGTGCCACGGATATGACACACTAATAGGTGTGGCAATCACTAAAACAAAGGCACTTTCCGCTGCGCCATGACCTTCTCATGAAATTTCGATCACCAACGTTTTCCTCAGATTGTGCAAATGTTTTGTTCGCGCTCACCTGCACACGGTAAAATGATCATTATAATGAAATGAGAGAATTCAGGGCTCGCATGGAAAGAATTAAATGTTCCTTTTCCCGCGTGCTGTTCGGGAGTGGAACAGTAGAGAATTAGCTTAAAGGTCGTTCGATGAACCCTCTGCCAGGCACTTAATTTTGAATCGCAGAGTTGTCATGTAGGTGTTAGTGTAGATACAGATAAACTAAAGCACACACCTCGATTAAGTGTCTGGACGAGACAAGCATACCATCCTTGAATCATTCTGTAGCTAACCAAATCCGAAATTCCCAACCAGTTCTGTGGAGTAAACAGGTGATTGGTTCCTACCGGTAATCTGGTTCGCAGCCTGCTTCACACTGAACGTAAAACTGAAAGAAAAGCTACTATATTTGAAGCAAGTGCTCATGCAAAGGACTAACTTGGTCTAGACCACGTATTTTCCAAAGACTGGCAGCTCCAAATGCAAATCTTCTCTTACTTCCTGACCACAATAATAGAGCGAAATATATCTTCAGTAGGATTTCAGGAATAGGAAAGTGCTGGTGCATTACGCACACATAGCAAAATTATACTCGAATTACTATGAGAATTGAGTTTAGCCGGCGTTTCCATTTGTCGTCAGTTGCCAGTTTTCAGATGCCATAAGCTTCTACCCCGACAGTCTTTTTCTGATAGACCTCTCCTTTCCACGGATTTGCCCTCGGCCTCCCTGGTCTCCTTCTCCCAGGCGCAGACCGGTTGAGCAACCGCTACGCCCATCGTTGTTCTTCCATCTGTCGGACTTGTCCTTACTATCTCAGTGCTCGAGCATTAATCCTATCCGTGACTCATTCCACCACATCGGTCTTCATTCTTACATATTCATTCCCAAGTTGATACAAGAGGGTCACTCTCGTGCCCCGCTGTAACCCGTCCATTTCGACAGCTGTAATTTCCCCCCTACTCCCTTGTTTAATGTCCAACACTCCGAACAACATGTCAGAATGCTTGAAAACACACCACGCATCACTGCTTTCTTCATTGGTTTGTATATGTGACCGACTACAGAAGATACCGTTTAGTGATCTAATAGCTACCATGGCTTCAATTATCCTGCGGGATATGCCCATTTCACACTGGCAAATCTTATCGATTAGTGAGCCCATATACTTTAACACTTAACACATTTCTTAACCGTCCAAGCTCTAAATCCAAATAGCCGGCCGGTGTGGCCGTGCGGTTAAAGGCGCTTCAGTCTGGAACCGCGTGACCGCTACGGTCGCAGGTTCGAATCCTGCCTCGGGCATGGATGTGTGTGATGTCCTTAGGTTAGTTAGGTTTAAGTAGTTCTAAGTTCTAGGGGACTGATGACCACAGCAGTTAAGTCCCATAGTGCTCAGAGCCATTTGAACCATTTTTCTAAATCCAAATCTTCATCTTGCGCACCTCCAATAGCAAAATATTCTGTTTTATCCATATTAGCTGTTAATTCCCATTGTTTGTAAGGATCCATTAACTTCAAATAACCTACGGAATGCACTGAAGTGACGTCGACAAACGCTGATATTTCAAGAGGAGCACACACTGCAATTTTCAAGGCAAAACTCTAAGCCGCGCGGAATGGCCTCGCTGTTAGAGGCGCTATGTCACGAATTGCACGGCTCTTCCCGCCGGAGGTTCGAGTCCTCCCTCGGGCACGGGTGTCTTGTCCTTATCATAATTTAGTTTAAGTAGTGTGTAAGTCCAGGATCGATGACCTCAGCAGTTTGGCCCCTTATGAATTCACACACACAAGGCAAAACTGCAGCAAGTAAGCACTGTGCAAGTGAATTTAAAACCTAGGTCTCCACAGAAAGTTCGTAAATGTACCATACTCTGCGCTCGCTAGCGCGCGCGCGCGCGCGCACGCACTTACACACACACACACACACACACACACACACACACACACACACACACACACACACACACACACGCACGCACACACACACACACACACAAACACACACGCCGTCACAAACCAAAGACGACTGACGTCAGAAGTTATCGACATGGAATTTAATAATTCATGGTTGAGGTAGCATAAACTCCGTCCCTCTGCTACGACATCTGTAGATTATTAATTTCCCTATCGATAACTTCTAACGTCAGTCATCTTTGGCTTGTGATGGCTCTAGTGTTTACAGTTTGGATGTATGTGTGTTTGTGCGTGTGTGTGTTTTGTGTGTTTTATCTTTACGTAGTTTCTGTGCAAACCTTTGTTTTAAATGCGTTTGCAAAGTGCTTACTTGCTGCAGTTTTGCCTTGTAAATGGCAGGGTGTGCTCCTGTCGAAATATCGGCGGTTGTCGGTGATGTAACCAGACTGCGTGCCCGTAAGTTATTTGAACATTGTATACGTCTGGAGAAACTAAGGTCTCATCTATTAACTTTCTCATTTGATACATGGCGTCATCCTTATCCAGAGCCACAAGCGTTTCTTAGTCGGCAAACGGAAACGAATATTAACGTCGATGCAGTACTGCTGCACTCAATCTTCTGCACTGTCTATTCCCAACAACAACTTCTAAAAACAACTTACGTACGACTTGTGACATACAACAGCCTTGTCTTAATCGCTTACAGGTTTTAAAATTTTCCTGTATCCACCGACCCTCACAACTGCCTCGAGTTGGTGGTGTATACTTTTCACAACTGTATCAGCGCACTATACACTCCAACATTTTCTAGCACTGTCTACAGTAACTTCCTTGGCACATTATCATATATAGGCCTTTTCTAAATCAACTATCACCAAATGGAGGTCTTGATTAATTGCGATTATGTTTTGACACATCTAGCTCTCGCAAAGGATGTTATCAACACAACCATTCCCAGGAGTAAGACCCGACTGCTCCTGAGATACAACGACAAGAGCCATTAAACGACCTACTCACCGAAGCCATTTGTTTAGTCCCTTGTAAGTAGTCGGATCTCTCCTTCTCCGGTTTTTTTTTTATGCGTAGTGTCCGAGAGACGTTGTCACAAACTTCTATGGTAGGTGGGTCACACCGTAAGGATTGAGAACTGTATAACAAACCAAGATCGCAAACATCGTCGTGCGCCGCTAGGTGATGCTGTACACGAGCGTACTTGGCAGATGAGGAGCATGGAACGGTATACAAACGGTGAGCTTGCGGACATGCACGTAATATATGGAGTAGCTGAATGCAATGGACGACTCGCTGGACGCATTTATCGAGAACGCTCCCCAGACAGACATCAACCGCACCACAGTTTGTATGCACGTCTGCATAGAAATTTTTGCGGGTGCAGGTGATTAGACAGCGGCAGTGTTAGCGAAGACAGGTCAAAATCGACGAGTTCGGTCGTTAGGGGAAAAAAGTGTGTTGAATGCCGTGGAGGCTAATACGAGCATCAGAATACGTACCATCGTCTCGGACTTGAGAATGTCTCGTAACACAATGTTCAGTGTGTTTTGAACACCGGGCCTTTAAACGCCTTTCATCTCCAAATGATGCTGTTATTGAACCCCAGTGACCATCCTGCACGTGTGCGTCCGAGTAAGCAGACGCCACGTGTATTTATAACTCGGGCGAGGCGGCCCGTTAATCTCTTCAACGTTGATGCACAAGACGCTGACCGAGCGAGATGGCACAGTGGTGAGCACACTGGACTCTCATTTAGGAGGACGACGGTTTAAACCCGCGTCCGGCCTTCCTGATTTAGATTTTTCGTGATTTCCTTAAACCGCTCCAGGCAAATGCCCGGCTGGTCCCTTTGAAACGGCACGGCAAACTTCCCTCCCATCATTCCCCAATCCGGAGGCACCAATGACTTCGCTGTTTGGTCTCCTCCTGCGAATCAACCAACCAACCAACCAATAACACACTCCACCTCCTATGGCAATCAACGATATGCTACGAGTAATGAGGGCAATGGGAGAGGGCCCTACGTCAGTAGAGTTGAATAAGTTGCAAATATGAGTCAGTCAGGGAGCGATTCCGGATGGCCGAGGCCGTCAAGGCAAAATTTCTCGAGAAATGGAAAAATTCAGATTCAAATCCCAGTCAGACACCCATTTACAACCTTCCCTATTGATGTGTTTAAATGCCATATGGCAGCTATCGCTTTCATTTCGTTAGTTTATAGTCCGTATATGGCTGCAGGATCAGAAAGAGTGTCTGTTCTTCCGGACATGTCCGAGAGAACAGACGTCACATATAAGTTGTAGCAAGGTCACAGGGATGATATTTTGCTTCATTACCAAACATTTCGATCACCAGCTTCAAGAACCTTTCATTAACCCCCTTTGTTCTTCCTTTCCATCTGTTCTTTACCTGTATAAACACCCCAGCCTTAACCCGCTGGTCTTTGTCAACAACATCTCATATATGAGGCTATTTCTTACGATATGCACTTCTCTGCTTTTCTTCTTCCCCTCTGGAAAAATGAAATATTCAGGGTGCATCAAGAGGAAAAGTGCATAATTTGAGGGCTAATAGTATTAGTGATTCAGAACAAAACCTGCATATCGACAAATGCCCTACTCCTAAGGGCTTCCGAGAGGGAATGTGTCCGTCCCTAGAGCCTCCCGTCAGGTAGGCCGGTTGATTGTGCAAGTCTTTTCAGATGACGCCACTTGGCCGACTTCCATGTCGATGAAGATGAAATGATGATCAAGACAACACAACACCCAGTCCTCGAGCGAATAAAACCTCCGAGCTGAATGGGAATGGAAACCAGGCCCCTCGCATGGCATTCTGCCGCGCTGACCACTCTGCTATGGAGATCAACCGTTTCCGTGATCGAAGACATTTAATATCAATTCTGTGAGTTTTTCTTCAGTAACTCGAATTCCGCACTCTCCAGCAAAAACGTGATGCAGTGCAAACCTAAACTACATTTCATTTCCTGAATTGCTTCCCATTTTTTCTCTAGCACTAATTCGAGGGTTGGTACTTTAATAGTGGCAACTATTTGTTTCCAGCTCGTACAAAATAGATACGTGTTTCAAAGTTTTACTGACCTTCAAAGTAGTCAAGAGCATTGTCTATAACCCGCTGTCAGCGATGTGGAAGTCGTAGGATACTATTAGCAGTGCCAGTTGTGTTGACAGTTCGAGCGGCACGGTCTATTGCCCGACGAATTTTTAGCAAATTCTGAAGCGAATGCCGTGAAGTGTTTCCTTCAGTTTAGAAATCGAGTTGAGCTTACGAGGGCTTAAGTCCTGCAAAATGATGGTCAGGTCCTACACAAAGTGTCATCACTTCTGTTTCTATGCTGTTAATTTTTGGAACACAACCTACGACCAGCTTAGAGACAGAAGTGATGACACTTCCTGCAGGACTCGACCATCATTTTGCAGGATAATGCTAAAGCACGAACAGTGCAGGCTGTTACTGATTCGTTTGACTGATGAAACTGCTAGGTGCTATACCACCTACTGCACTCCATTGACTTAAGCCCTCGTAAGCTCAACTCGATTTCTAAACTGAAGGAAACACTTCACGGCACTCGCTTCTGAACTGCTACAAATTCGTCGGGCGGTAGACCGCACTGCTCGAACTGTCGACAGAACTGGCACTGCTAAGAATACTCGATATTGAAATAAAGAAACATATTAAAATATCACATAAAAATCTAACTGTGCAGGGTTTCTGAGTTAGCTGCAGACTACTGGAATCTTTCACCTAGTATAAAATAACAAGTAAGGCATGTGGACTAGGCCTAACGTCTTTGACTACTAATCAAAAACATTCTCTATCTCAAGTTTGGTCCCACTCACTGCTTAGATTTCAAACAAATGACATACGAAGTAATTTAATACTAGGCAATAGACGCCAAGGACTTCCGGTATGTCATGGTCGTCCCACCGACGCCTTGTCAAAGAGGGCCGAGGAACGGACTCTCTTGTCCTCGGAATGCGAAAATGCCCCTAAAGGCGGAACAAACAATCATCAATGGCATGAGGATGCACAATGTAATGGGAACCACTGCATTAAAGATATATGTATGCATATGACAGTTGCCCTCTGATTGAGAAAGTGTCATGATAATCTCCCTACTGGCAAAAGATTCCGGATTAGTCCCCTATTCGTACATCCAGGAGAGGACCGCAAGGTGCAGGTTACCATGAAAAAAAGATTCAATAATGATCGAAATGGTAACACTCGAGGAGTCGAAACGTAGAATCTCAGAAGTTTGAACGTGGTAGGAAAGCTGTTGTTGTTGTTGTGGTCTTCAGTCCAGAGACTGGTTTGATGCAGCCCTCCATGCTACCCTATCCTGCGCAAGCTTCTTCATCTCCAAGTAACTACTACAGCCTACATCTTTCTGAATCTGCTTAGTGTGTTCGTTTGTTGGTCTCCCTCTACGGTTTTTATCCTCCACATTTCCCTCCAACACTAACAAGGGAACCTCCCCATACCACCCCCCTCAGATTTAGTTATAAGTTGGCGCAGTGGATAGGCCTTGAAAAACTGAACACAGATCAATCGAGAAAACAGGAAGAAGTTGTGTGTAACTATGAAAAAATAAGCAAAATATACAAACTGAGTCCATGCGCAAGATATGCAACATCAAGGCTAGTGTGAGCTAAGTAGCGCCGTGGTCCTGTGGTTAGCGTGAGCTGCTGCAGAACGAGGGGTCCTTGGTTCAAGACTTCCCTCGAACGTCGTCAGTCTGCTTTCGGCCGGTGAGCGGCGAGGACGTCTTGTTTACGTCCCGTCCGCAGAATCGCGAGCGCGCGTAATTTGTTTACTTCCTCACCGCAGCTAATACTCGCGCCCCGTTAACACTGAGTCGCCATGGCTCATTCGTACAGACAAGCTACCATCAAGATCAGTTTCCTGCCCGACTACGCACGACCACGAGCCTTTGAAGTCGAACGATTCATCCGTGACGAAGTTCAATTACCAACACAGCACATCATCGGTATCCACCTATCCATCACAAGTGGCGTCGTTTACGTCAAGATGGTCGATGACGAGTTATGTCACGCAGTTGTGAACAGATGCGCGAACACTTTCAAGTTCAAACACTCCGATGGTCACATCCGAGAGGTTACTGTTGACCATGCTGGACTAGAATTACACTCACTAAGAGTCTTCGAACTCCCTTTCGAAGTACCACCGGACGTCGTTACCTCAGCTTTCCGCCCTTATGGGACAGTAATTAGCCACGTGGCCGAAAAATGGAACACCTTCGAGACGTACCAGGTCCTCAACGGCGTCCGACAAGTGAAAATTGAATTAAAGAAACATGTGCAGTCCTACTTAGTCATAGGTGGCTGTCGAGCAATAGTAATGTACGACGGACAACCTCGTACTTGTTCTGGTTGCGGCCTGGAGGGTCATGTGCGCTCGGCGTGGATTCAACGTCGGGTTACACAACTTCCATTGCATGACACGACACCACCTCCTACGCTCACGGCCCTCCCCCTCAATTACGCAGAGGAGACACGATCGACCGTCATGACAGACGACAACCCCCCCCCCGGAAGACATAAAGCGTTAGAATGCGCACCTGTCGCCGGTCCTGGATTGACCAACACCATTACGGTGTCTGCAGAGGTTGAAGAACGCCGCCCATCGACTCCACATGAAGATTCGGACGAGAGGATGGAATTCGACGCTAGGGTTGTACCGACATCTGCCTTTCTACCTGAGGGGGATGCTATACGGGAACCACAAACTCTTTCGGACACAGAAACCCACGTCCGCAAACAATGGTCACCGAGAAAACATAAAAAACGACGTCGCACACCCTCAGACGATTGCCTCCAGCGGACGTCTTCTCCAGTTGACGACCAGACGGCCGACGAAACGACGAGGAAAATGGATGACACGAGATCGCCCTCACCTGTCACTTTCTCTGATTTTGACAAACCCGATACCGCTCTCCCGGACAAACGGATGACCAGCACAGCGCCCGCCGGAAACAACTTCGGATTCGCCCTTAGTCACTCAGCCTACAAGTGTTCTACCGCAGCCACCGTTAAGTTACGGACCTTGGGCGGATGACATTGAAGACGATTCTACGGCCGCTGTGGTGGATGAGGAGAGGGGTCTCTCCTCCCACACCTCGGCCCCTCCCGAGTAGCAACAGATGACGGCGCGGACGCGGCCGGCAGATCACAGGCCCCACCTTTTACGGCGACACTGACGGCGACCCCCATCGCAGGAGACGATCCACAGACCTATCGCTTAACGATCATCAACATTAACACCATTCGGACACGTACGAAGTTGTCGCTGCTCCAAGACATGCTCAATGCAGCAGACGTTGACATTGTCTTTCTCCAAGAAGTCTTCGTCGCCGATTTCCCGGGTATGTATGGTTATACGGCTCATGTGTCCCACGCCTCGCCAACTAACAGTGAAGTCGCAATTCTCCTCAGAGAGGGTCTCGAGGTGGACGAAGTCCGATATCTCCCCGACGCTAGAGGAATGGTCGTAACGGTGCAAGGCGTACGGTTTATCAATGTGTACGCCCCTTCCGGAACGAATCGCCGTCGTGACCGATCGCGCTTCTTCGCAGAAGGAGTAGCACCGCTTTTTCAGGGCAGGCACGATGACTTGATATTAGGGGGCGATTTCAATTGCGCCCAAGCACCTAATGATCAGCTGCCACGCCATTCACCGTGCCCCGAACTTGAGACACTCATCGGCGATCTCCAGCTGGAAGATACATGGGAACATGTCCGAGGAAATAGATCGGGATACACCCATTTCACGAGTCACTCGTCTAGTCGCATCGATAGGATTTACGTCTCCCGTTCTCTCGCAGCAACGGTGGGTGACGCGGAGGTGTGGCCAGTAGCCTTTTCTGATCACGAGGCCTATATATGTGCCGCCACCCTTCGTCGCCAACGGGTGTGGCGCAGCCGACATCCCTGGAAATTAAACCTTGCTCATCTCGCTTCTCCGGATTGTCGACCCGCCATCGAAGACACGTGGAGTTTGTGCGTCCGCCTCCTCCCAACGTATCCTACGTCGATTAGTTGGTGGTTAACCTGCGCCAAGCCGGCCCTACGGCGAACCTTTATTACGTATGGTCGTGAGAGTGCTGCTTGGAGGCGGCAGACCCTTCATTTTTATTTCACCGTCCTTCGCGAATGCGCCTCCTTGCCACCCACACCGGAACGACAGTTGACAGTTCAGCGTGCGAAAGCACAGATCGTAGCCCATATGCGCCGACATCTCGAAGGGACGATCGTCCGAGCGTGATCACAAGACAGACTCGCAACGGAACGACCCACCATGTACCACGTCATCCGAGAACGTTCACTGCGAAGACGGGCGCTGATACATGCCATCACCACTGAGGACGGCCGTCATCACACCACACAACGCGATATTGCTGCAGCCTTCTTCGACCATTACGCACGACTTTATTCTGCTCAATGTTCCGACCCGACGACGGTGACAGCAGTCTCACAACTGGTTTACGGCATTGTCCCACAGGATTTGCAAGCTGAATCATTGAACGACATTACGGAAGACGAAGTTATCGACGCCATCGGTAAAGGAGCGGCGAATAAGTCTCCTGGCCCCGACGGGCTCCCTGTGGAGTTTTATAGAACTTTCCAGTATTTACTGGCTCCCAAGTTAACAGATATCTGTCGGGAGCTTATGTCCCCCGCGGTGCCGCTCCCTGCGACCTTCGTAGAAGGAATAATTATACCGGTTCACAAACCTAAAGGTGGGGCTCGAATACAAGATTACCGCCCGCTAACAGTCGTCAACTGTGACATGAAGTTATTCGCCAGACTATTAGCAAACCGTCTACGACCGACCCTACCTTACGTCATCTCGCCAGATCAGACTTCCCTAGGGGGTACCAACAACATCCACACAGCACTGTGTCGATACCATGACTTAATAGCCCTAGCCAGGGCACGCCGCATCCCTGGAGCGCTAGCATCACTAGATTTTAGCCAAGTTTTTGATCCAGTGGATCACGCGTACCTAACGTCCGTTCTCCAGCACATGCAGTACCCACAGCAATTCACAGACGTCGTGATGCGCCTCTTCCGAGGGGCGACTTCCAAAGTGCTCGTTAACGGGCGTCTCTCGCAGCCCCTCCCGATTTTCCGCTCCGTGCGTCAAGGCTGCCCTTTGTCGACGTTACTATATGCTCTGGCACTGGAACCGCTCCTCTGTGGCCTCCGTCAACGCCTCACCGGTCTTACCCCACGTGACGTCACATATCGCTGTACAGCATATGCAGAAGACCTGATTCTCGTGTTCCGCAATCGCGACGATGTCAGCAGAGCACTAGAATGAATTACCACGTACGGTGTGGCTTCCGGCAGCTGTCTCAACGTCGCCAAATCGGTCGCCATGGCCATAGGAGACGGGTTGACCCCAGCGTATGTCGAACCCCTACAGCTTCGTGGCACTATCAAATGTCTCGGAATAGAGTTTCACGACGACATACGGCGCACTGTAGCTCTTAACTACCGCCGCTTATTACAACAAATTCGGGTCCAGATCTTCAGCCTTCGTCTGCGGACCCTCGACATTCTCCAAAGGACACACTTCGTCAATGTTTACCTCGCATCGCGCCTTCCACACATAGCGCGTGTTCTTCCAATGCCGTTACTGATGGCTCAACGTCTATTAGCGGCATTCCGAGCCTACGTTAGTACAGCCATGCTCTTCAAAGTCAGTTATGAGTCACTGACCCTTCCCCCAGAAAGGGGAGGTCTTGGTCTAGTCCACGTCCACGACAGAGCTGTGGCCCTGTATGTCAGCTCACACATCAAGCTGTGGCGCCACCACTCGGAAAGTTTGACAGGTTTGCTGTTGAGTCCTTAGCTCCGCCCTCCCTTATGCCCCCACTGACGACGCAAGAGTACCCCCACCTTTCTACTACTTCTACATTGAACACAGCTATGTCCGTATCGCAGTACCACCGACGAAACAGGCGTCGGCGCGGGATATATATCATGTCCTACAGCAGAGGCGCTCACCAAACATCGTGGAGACCAAAAGCCCTCAGGTTAATTGGAAGGAGGTGTGGAAGACTATTCACGCGGTTCCACTGGACACAGCTGTCCGATCCACATGGTACATCACAGTCAATGGTAAACAGATCACCCGATCGCGTCTCCACAAGATAAACATGGCGGAATCGTCTCTCTGCGTAGACTGCGGGATACCAGACACGGACGAACACCGTCTCACATGTGGCGCGCCAGAAGACGTATGGCGCTTGGTGCGACAAATTTTGTCGTATTTTCTACGAGTAACTCCGGAACACATTACACCTCGGTTTCTACTATTTCCGGACCAACAGTATTTCCCGCGCGCCAAGACCAACGCTGTCACGTGGATCCGCGCGCATGCGGTACACTACTTATTTCACGGTGGACCTAAAGATGTATTCGACTTTTGGAACTACCTACGAGAACGTCATTGCAAGATCGTACGGAACCCAAAACACAGACAGTATTTTTCTAATTACTTAGGGAGTGCACTACGCGACCCTCCACGCAGCTGGATCATCAACAGGTAGGAGAAGACACCCACTGAGTGAGCTGACGAGACTAAGTTCGATTCTCGGTGGAATAACATGATATACGTGAAGACGTACCTGGATGATCAAGCGTAAGGAGAATAGCGACACACCCTTCTGCATCCTATATGAAGCACTTTTATTTTCGTTTTCCCCATATACATTACCTCGGTGTAGGAACGTGCCGAGATATTGTTTTCTTTTTCTCAGAGCACGATGCAGTGCTAGATACATTTATTTTTGTTCTGGTATAAAGTAAAACCACATTAAGAATGTATTAAAACAGTAAATAAAAATAAATTTAAAAAAAGACGGATAGAGTGTATGCCACGAAAAAAAACCAACAAAAAAACGAAAAGTTTACTTTCATTATTTTCGCAAAGTTATGATCTGTCCGTTCGTTCATTGACGTCTCTGTCCACTGTAATAAATTTAGTGTCTGTGTTTTGCGACCGCACCGCAAAACCGTGCGATTCGTAGACGAAAGTACGTGCCTCTCCAATGGGAACCGAAAACATTTGATCGCAAGGTCATAGGTCAACCGATTCCTCCACAGGAAAACACGTCTGATATATTCTATACGACACTGGTGACGGCATGTGCGTCACATGACAGGAATATGTTGTCGACCCACCTATCTAGTACACTTGGCGAATGGGTAAAAAGATTCTTCTACCTCGTCCGATTTAGGTTTTCTTGTGGATGTGATAATACTCCCAAAAAATTGATGAAAACATAAGTTTGTCGCATAAACTGCAACAAATGAATGCAACAGTTTCACAGTCGCACAGTTTTCCCTGTGCTCTGTCAAAACATATGTTTTTAACGTTTTCAAAATTTTCCGTGTGTAGACCGTCAAATCCTGCATATGTCCAAGCAAATCTGAACATGTCCTGGAATTTTGGAGAGCGAAGTTGATTATGTGTGAGTGTCTAAACTTTGATAATTGACACACGATCACGTAAACAATACTGCTCTGTGTACCTGTGCAACTTCGCAAAATAATTGTCTGAAAATAAATAATTAAATTTTTCGCTGGAGGGAGGACTCGAACCAAGGACCTCCCATTCCACAGATGCTCACGCTAACCACAAGACCATGGCGCTCCTAAGCTAATCATCGCCTTGATGTTGCTTATCTTACACATGGACTACTTAGTTTGTATATTTTGCTTATTTTTTCATAGTTCCACACAATTTCTTCCTGTTTTTTCGATTGATCTGTGTTCAGTTTTTCAAGGCCGATCCACTGTGCCAACTTATAACTAAAACTGAGGTGGTTGCGATGGGGAGGTTCCCTTGTAAGTTGGTGAGCCGGCCGTTGTGGCCGTGCGGTTCTAGGCGCTTCAGTCCGGGACCGCGTGCCGCCACGGTCGCAGGTTCGAATCCTGCCTCGGGCATAAATGTGTGTGATGTCCTTAGGTTAGTTAGGTTTAAGTAGTTCTAAGTTCTAGGGGACTGATGACCACAGATGTTAAGTCCCATAGTGCTCAGAGCCATTTTGAACTAAGTTGGTGATCCTTTGATGCCTCAGAACGTGACCTACTAACCTATCTCTTCTTCTAGTCAAGTTGTGTCACAAATTCCTCTTCTCCCCAGTTCCGTTCAGTACCTCCTAATTAGTTACGTGATCTACCCGTCTAATCTTCAGCTGTCTTCTGTAGCACCACGTTTCTAAAGCTTCTATTCTCTTCTTGTCTAAACTATTTATCGTCCATGTTTCCCTTCCATACATAGCTACACTCCATACAGATATTTTCAGAAAGGACTTCCTGACACTTAAAACTATATTCGTTGTTAACAAATTTCTCTTATTCAGAAACGCTTTCCTCGTCATAGGCAGTCTACATTTTATATACTCTCTACTTGGACTACCATCACTTATTTTGCTTCCCAGATAGCGAAACTCATCTACTACTTTAAGTGTCTCATTTCCTAATCTAATTTCCTCAGCACCACCTGATTTAAATTGGCTATATTCCATTACCCTCGTTTTGCTTTCGTTGATGTTCATCTTATAACCACCTTTCAACGTAATAGAACATGAAAAAGGGAAATGCAATGGTTAAATCCAGATATAATGCGACCAGTGAAGTAAAATGAAGAGAAGATTAGGATTTCTAATCCTATGAATAAAGGGTAATATCAACAGTGTCAGGAAGTGGTGTAATGAGAGTTTCATTCCTTATGAATAGGAAGGTATGGCGCAGAGTTAGTTACTATGAAATGTTCAGTGATAGAATTTTCTCACCACAATTGTGCTGTGGTCGCGTAACTGCCAGTTGGCGCCAGTTCGATATCGATACTTCGCGCACGTACTCTTTGGTTCGGCTGGGTGGAGCGTGGGACTTAATGTCGGGAGAGGGCAGTGGTGGCCTGTGAGAAGCGTATTTAAAGGCATGCCGTACAGAGTCTCGAGAAAACCGATCACAGGAAACAGTAGTTGGCGTAGTTCGTGGACGGAGCGTGCTGCGGGACGGCGTTGACACGGAGTACGCCCCAGTTGGGCGAGGAATGCGGCGGCACCACTGTGTTGTGTTGTGTGTGTGTGTGTGTGTGTGTGTGTGTGTGTGTGTGCGTGCGTGCGTGCGTGCGTGGCAGGCGCCAGTGGGCTGCTGGCGTTCATACGTCAGGCCGTGAACGCAGCAACAACCGCTGAGGAATCTGCACTCAAATCAAAATCGATAACACGGTGAGGACGTAAGGTGGCTATAATGTCGCACCTTACAAGCACTCATCCACATACTTTGCCGTGATCTACAAACACAATTAGGTATCATGTGATACGTTTTACATCGTATATATGAATATATAAAAGAGGCTGACAATGTCACGTACGTCTCGTAAATAACTGTTAACGCTTATTGCATGAAAGGTGACGGAGTGTCTTCATTATAAAAATGGCGCAATGAATGATTGCCTATACTAGCAGAGGTTGGAATGCCAGTGGAAATGAAACGGCTGGCGGAACTGAAGCCCTGGATGGAAGGCCCACACAGGTGTGTTGCATCTGCTTAAAAACAGGAAACAGCAAGACGGACGTCGTAGCACCTGAGCGCTGGAGCACAATAGAGTCGCGACCGGCCGTTGTTGTAGCCGAACTGAAAGGATTATACTTCGAAAACGCTGAAAATCTTGGACGCCGATGAGAGGAACGAAGAAGCGGTACCTCGGAAACAACCCAGGCTGGCTTATTTCCAAGGATTTTTACTCAAAAGCTTACTATTGTACGAGTATAGGTTTTTCTTCGCAAACTTTCCGCGCTGGACGACAAAAGACTAAAATATGTTTGGTCGGAGTTCTGAAGATTCTGTAGAGAGGGAGAATATTCCGTGGTTTCGGTAACATGATTCGTTTTCGGAATTACGAGGGTGGGGAGCCAAATCTTGCTGGGAAGCCAGCGCTGGAGAGATGCGGTCTTTTGTTGTGAGCGCCCCTGTGTGACGGTCGCTCGACATCAGCTTTGTTGGTACAGACGGACTTGCTGTCTTTGCTCTCAAGAGAGTTTACAGTTAGAACAGTTAGGCACTGTACTGTTGCGAACTTATACGATTCTGGATTTCGCCTCCGTGTTGGAAGTCGTCGCTGAGTACGCACCATTCAGTGATTGAGAGCACTTCTCCTACCTATGCTTACGTTGAGAAGTTATTAGAATTCCGTCCTTGTGGCAGGGAGTTCGCGTTTCTCGTCTGTAGAACACAGAGAGGAGACGACAGTATTAGAGTGTATTAGTCAGAGGACCGCCCTCTGCTGTCCTAGTGTTTTTATTTTGTGGTTGGAGCTCTTCCGTGGACGCAGACGTGTATGAGAACCAGCACACCGACGCACCAGACGCAGTACATACGGTGATATCGCAAACTGCTTCGGCTTGTTAGGGCTATAAAGCTAAACAGCTGTGATCACGTTAGTTTATTTCCACTGACGTTCCCCACCACTGTAGATCATCTTTGAAAGTAGTGTCTTCCAGTGTTTGGTACGTAGATAATGTCAGTCATTTCGCGTTATTTATGTTAGATCGCGTGGCCGGGGACAGAGTTGGGCAATTGATTAATAATTTTACTTAGGAAATATAGACATTTGTCAGAAAGGGTGTTTTTTTTAATCTGCCATAAACGTATAAAAAGAAATAACGTTTATCATTTAGTAGTATTAGCTGCCTTCATCATTCGTTTACGTTTAGATTGTAATTTATGGAATTAAGAGATCCTATGATCTGCTTCAGAGTGTAGTCAGACAGGGCCAAATCATCATTTTAGCGTTTATTATTTTCCGTTGCGCACATTCATTTTTACACCCGCCTGGAGTAGCATCTTGGAAGGATACTCGTGATTCAAGACACATTTGTCCGTGTAGGAGCTTCCCTGCCGTTCTGAGTCCGACTGTGTGCCACTCAATTACGTCACAGCTCCAACAGGGAGACATATGGTTCAAATGGCTCTGAGCACTATGGGACTTAACTTCTGCCGCGTGGGATTAGCCGAGCGGTTTAAGGCGCTGCAGTCATGGACTGTACGTCTGGTCCCGGCGGAGGTTCGAGTCCTCCCTCGGGCATGGGTGTGTGTGTTTGTCCTTAGGATAATTTAGGTTAAGTAGTGTGTAAGCTTAGGGACTGATGACCTTAGCAGTTAACTCCCATTAGATTTCACACATTTTTGAACTTAACGTCTGAGGTCATCAGTCCCCTAGAACTTAGAACTACTTAAACCTAACTAACGTAAGGACATCACACACATCCATGCCCGAGGCAGGATTCGAACCTGCGACCATAGCGGTCGCGCGGTTCCAGACTGTAGCGCCTAGAACCGCTCGGCCACCACTGACGGGAGGGAGACATATGTTGCCTGTGTATGAGATTATGCTGAAGTCTTTTGTGCTACTGTATCGGCCTTTAAGTGTTTAAGAGAAGTACTCCTGCTTCTCTTGCCGAGGGTGGCAAGTGTGTGTCACCGGCATTAGGCTCCCGGTAGTGAGCACCTCGTAATGGAGCCGAACTTCCAGCTGTCGTGGCCAGTTTGGCTGAACTGGGTGGTGCCTTTGGCGCCAGATATTTTTTAAATTAAATTTTATGTGACGGTGCATACTTTCAACCTTACGTTCAGTTGTAAGAACACGTCTTGTGTGACGAATCGTCCGCTGGTTGTTGGTGCATTTTGTGTGTATAGTTGTCAGGTTCCTTACCGGCTAGCGTGAAATGCTGCTCGATTAAGATCTATCACTCCATTTGGTTAAGTAAATATTCTGTGTGACACTAGCGATGATATAAGTTCACCGTAACTGCCGTCCTACAGGTTTTAGGTAGTGGTACGGGGACGAATATTATTATAATTATCAGACTGGATTCATTAATGCCTGACGCCCTACCGCGATACTCTTTGAGGTGGTGTTGCTTGTTTCTCACGGATTTGCGTACGTTTGTTCTTAATAACATCTGCTTGAATGTGTGCCTTTGTTGACAGTACTAATTATTTTGTTGAACTCACTGTTGTTGTTTAATGAACTCTTGCAGAAGAAATGCTCTTGAAGCATTTATTTCAGTCACTAAAAGCGTAATTTTTAACAGTTATGAACAGCTATAGGTGTCCGATAACTGGTAATTCTTTAACATTATTGCGGAGTATGTTTTGCTTCTGACTACTTCTGCTAGGTGCACTGAAGTGGTGGGCGAAATTTTTTTTAGTCCTGATGTGTAAGCGTTACCGTCTCTGAGGAGAAAGATGGAGCTCTGCAATAAATTTCAGCTAGTGAGAGCAGATACACTGTTCAAAAATCGGAAGAAGACGAGGTATACTTGGAAAAGGTCTAACATGAGAAAAGAGTTCGCGAACGTAAAGAGTTGCAACGTGTTAGAAATTCTGAGAAAAATAGGAATAAGCTAGAGGGAAAGATGGATAATATACAATATGTACAAGAAACAAGAGGCGGCAGTACGACTGCAAGACCTAGAACGAAGTCCTCGGCTTCTCCCGGAGGTTCGAGTCCTCCCTCGGGGGTGTGTGTGCGTGTTGTTCTTAGCATAAGTTAGTTTAATTTCGTTTAAGTGGTGTGTAAGCCTAGGGACCGATGACCTAAGCAGTTTGGTCCTTTAGAAATTCACACACATTTGAACATTTGAAGTCCTCGGGATAGAAAGTGTGTCAATAGGGGTGTATTTGTTAGCCCATACTATTCAGTCTATACATTTAGGAAATTACGGCTGAAATAAAAGATAAGTGTATCAAAATTCAAGGTAAAAGGATATCAATGATAAGAGTCTCTGGTGACACAGTTATTCTCAGGGAAAGTGAAGATGAGTTAGAGGACCTGTGGAATGAACAGTCTAGTAAGTATAGAATACGGGCTGAGAGTAAATCGAACAAAAACGAAAGTAATGAGGGGTAGCAGAAATGAGAATAGCGAGAAAGTTAATGTTAGGATTCGTGATGAAGTAGACAAAAGGAAGGAATTCTGCTACTTTGAAACAAAAATAACTCATGACGGACAAAGTAAGAACGAAATGAAAAGCAGATTAACACAGGGAAAGAAGGCAAATCGGATCAAAAGAATTGCGTTGGGCTCAAACATAGGTATTAATTTCAGATAGAAATTTCTGTGAAGACACGTTTGTACCACTGTGGTAGTGAATCATGGACTGCGGGAAAATCGAAAACAAAAAAAAAAGAAGAATGGAGGCGTTTGAGATGTGATGCAACAGGAGGAGATTGAAAACTAGGTGGACTACTAAAGTAATGAGTTGCTCTGCAGAATCGACGATGAAATAAACGTATCGAAAAACTGACAAGAAGGAACAGAATGATATGACGTGTGTTAAGACATCAGGGAATAACTTCCGTAACAGTAGAATGGTATGTAGACGGTGAAAACTGTAGATGAAGACAGAGCTTGGATTAAATCCATCATACAGTTGAGGACATAGGGTGCAATTTCTACTCTGTAGGGAAGAGGTTGGCGCAGAAGAGGAATTCCTGGAGTATCACATCAAACCAGCCAGAAGACTGATAATTTAAAAAAAAAACTGAGGTTTTCTTGTGTATATAGTTACAAGGGCGTGATGAAAGTAATGCCCCCGAATTTTTTATTCTGTTCTCAGTATCGGTTGACATATTATACGTCGTGCATATTACTCAGTCTAATTTCTCGCGCCTTCCTGGCGCTTGATGCAACCCTCTACCACTAGAGGGCTCCAAACTGTAACGCATAACGTGACAGTGCGCAATGTAACTACGTCAGTGCATGAGAAATAGCGAAATGTAGTGAAGTTTTCAATCGCAGAAAACTTTGTCCACACTTGTAGCAACCTCTCCTTCAGCATGACAATACCAGACCACACACAAACGCTGCAACATCCACAACAATCCGACGCCCAGAGCTCGCTGTCAGCGACCATCCTCCATACAGTCGCGGCTTATCCCCGTCCGATTTTCATCTGTTTCCAAAAGTTAGAGAACACCTTCGAAGACTTCACTTTGATAGTGATGAAGTACTGATGATGTGGCTCCATCAACAAACGTTCTACGAGGTGCATTCAAGTTCTAAGGCCTCCGATTTTTTTTCTCCGGACTGGAAAGAGATAGAAACATGCGCATTGTTTTAAAATGAGGCCCCGTTCATTGTCAATACATCCCAGAGATGGCAGCACCGTACAGCAGATGGAATTTTACCGCCAGCAGCGAGAATGAGAACTGTTTTAAATACTTAAAATGGCACGGGTCGCCCACCCCGCCAGCAGCAGCAGAGTGGTGCTTCGGCCCCAGTCTCCTTCGTCCTTCATCATTCTCCGTCCCTTTCTAATCTGTGTCTCTCATCGCCCTGCCCGTCTCTCATTTGCTCCTTGTCTTGTCCTGTGTTTTTCCCCCTCCTCATAATGTCGACCCCCACCACCTCTTCTACAGTCACTACCACTGCCATCATATACACCTCCCCCTCCGCCGCTGCCACCACTATCACGTGGTGTGCCGCATCACTCCCCCCTCAGTCCATCCCCCCACTCCTCAATCTCCCGTCTCCCTCCCTATTTGTCGCCCCATCCCGGGCTCCTCCCTCCCGCACCTCCTCTGATCCCTTCCCTCCACTCCCTCCCTCTGCTCCTTCCGTTTCTGTGGTCCCCGCTCGGGTGGTCGCCCGGAGGGCTACGGCCCACGCTCCACTCTCCCCTTCGCCGTCATCATCTTCACTGTCGCCTTCGCCATCGCCCTCACCATCTCCGGCGCCACTCCAGCACTGGCACCTGCCACTCCCCACCACCTTCCTGTCACTCCCATCCCCCACACCTCCTCCGTCGCTGTCAAGCGCCCCAGTGGCACCCCTGCCTTCTCTACTCCCAAAAAGGCTCTGCCTCGTCCCCCTTCCCCCACCCATGATGCCATGGATGTCTCCCTGCCTGTCTCTGCCCCTCCTCCTCCTCCTCCTCTACCCCCTCCTCCTACCGCTACCTCCTCTCCCGTCCTGATCCCTCCCTTCTTGAAGCCCGGAACCTCACCCTCTTCCTTCGCCAGAATTTTCCTGGTGCCCCCATCTCCCTCCTCACTACTTGCCATGATTTGGTGCTCATCTCCTCCCCCAGCCCTACCCTCCACACAGACCTCCTTTCCCGCATCCCTGTCACCCGCTTTGGCCCTAATGCCTCCCTCCCCCCTGCTCCTTCCCCGCCTCTCTCCCACCAACCCCAACCCCCGCGTCGCCCGCCGACCCTCACCGCCGTGAGCACTCGGCTTAGTCCGATGGAGGAGGAGGTGTTGGCGGAGCTTCAGGCACATCCCCATCTGGAGGTGCATGCGGTTCATCACATACACAACGCTGCCGGCCCCACCCGCCTTATGCGGGTCTTTTCCGAGCACGCCCCCTCCATAGACCATCTCCTGAAGGAGGATGCCCTCCTTTTTAACCAACGTTATAAAGTTGACCCCTCCCTTTCCCCTCCTCAAAGGTGCTTGTGGTATAATGCACATCCGACATCTGAGTGCCGTGAGGCCCCCACCTGCCCGCACTGTAAGCAAGCCCACTTTTTACGGCAGTGCCCCAATCTCCAGTCCCCCCCCTCCTGTAATACCTGTAACCTCCCTCATCCTACCTACTCCCAGAAATGTAAGGCCCGGCCCCCTCCTACCACTCCTGAACTCACCGTTCCTGTCCGCCCTCTGGACGCCCCCACCTCTCCCGGCAATTCCCTTCGCCCACCCCCTACCGCTGAGGACATCATCAGATTCCTTCAAAATGTTCATCCTTTTCAGCGCCCGCATACCCTCCAACAGATCTCCCTCGCCGCCCGTTCCGTTTTCCAACTCAAAATGTACGCCACCTACTCCAACAACCAGGCCCATTTCACCTTCTCCCATCTTGACACCCTCGATTAAATCCCTGTCATGACGCGACAGCACCGTATCATTTTCAACAACATCCGCTCCCTTCTTGCCAAAAAGAACCTCTTCCTGCACACCCTTGCCACCCACCACGTGGATGTCTTCCTCCTCAATGAAACCTTCCTCCAACCCCACCACACCATCCACACTTCGCCCTACCTCCTCCACCGCTCCGATAATCCCCTCCTGATTGCGCGTGGTGGAGTTGCCATTGGTCACCACCGCCAGATCCCCATTCGGCTCCAACCTCTCCTTCCCGACCCTACCAAACACCTGATCCTTAGTCTCTTCTTCCCCGGCCTTACCGTTACCTGCGCCACCATCTATGTTCGCCCTAACGCCCCTATTCCCTTCGACTTCCTCTCCCACATTGACCGTAACTTCTCCTCCTACGTGATCACCGCCGACCTCAACATCCATAGTCGTTCCGCTGCCCAGTTACGGCGGTGGCATCGGTTCCTCTCCTCCCTTCAAGGTGACCTCATCCCCATCCCCCAGCACACCCATCCCAAATCCAACTCCACTCCCGATGTTATCCTTTCCTCCCCCAACCTCCTTGGCCACATAACGGTGGATGTCCTGAAGCCTATTGGTAGCGACCATCTCCCTGTCCTCCTCACCGTTTCAGACGGTCGTCGCCCCACCCTGACCCTCGTAATGACCCTCCCCCTAAGTACATCCATAACTATTCCCATGCCAACTGGAATGTCTACTGGGATACCCTTTCCGCCCAGGTCGATAGCCACCCCTTCACCTACCACCACCCTGACGATGTAACCCATGCCGCCTCCTTTCTCCAGCAGACCTTGTCTGATGCTGTGGAGGCCAACGTCCCTACTGTCGCCATCCACCCCCACCGTCCTACCTTACCCCCACAGGCCATCCTCCTCCTCCGTGAATCCCGCTGTCTCTACCGTGCCTTCCTCTGCACGGGTGACCTGGACACACTACGGCGCCACCAGCAATTCCAGCGACACATTCGTAATTTGCTCGCGGCTAAGAAACGCCAGGACTGGCGACAGACATGCACCCATTTAAATGCTACCCTACCTATCAACTCATCCAAGTTCTGGTCAGCCTTCCGTCGCCTTACCGGAACTAAACCCTCCCCCTACTATCCTCTTCTCCATGATGATCACCCCTTCCCTGGCTCCCTTAGTAAGGCCAATCAGTTTACCTCTTACCTCTCCGATGTCTTTTCCATCCCCGATGATCCCCAGTTCGATTACTCCCTCTTCCTGGATGTCCGCAATCGGACACCTCTGTCCCTCCCCTCGCTCCTGGTTTCCAGTACTTGGACAACATTGCACACACGGAACTCAATGCCCCTATCACTACACAGGATCTCATTGCTACACTCCACACGAAATGCAACACCGCTCCTGGTCACGATCGTGTCACCTACCGTCACCTTCGTGAAGCTCCTGTCTCTTTCCTCTCCACCCTGGCCAGGCTCTACAATGTCGTCCTGTCCACCGGTTACTACCCCGACCTGTGGAAAACCTCCCGTATCCTGATGTTCCTTAAACCTGGCAAACCCCGCCGTCCGCCGTCTCCTCCTACCATCCCATCAGCCTTACCTCAGTCTTCAGCAAGGTCCAGGAATCTATCCTCACCCGCCGCATCCACCAGCATCTCCGCCTGCACCACCTCCTTCCCATTACCCAGTGTGGCTTTCGGCCGTCCCTCTCTTCCGACGATCTTCTCCTTCACCTCACTCATCTCCTTTCCAACCAGCTTAATTCCCGTCGCTCCTCAATCTTCCTCTCTCTGGACCTCGAACGAGCTTATGACCGCGTATGGCATTCTGGTCTCCACTTCAAACTCCAAACCTTCGCCCTTACCATTAACTCCGTCCGTCTGATCGGCTCCTTTCTCTCCCACCGTCCTTCCTACGTCACCATCCATAACACCGACTCCTACACCTTTTTCCCCTCCGCCGGTGTGCCCCAAGGTTCCGTCCTCTCCCCCATTCTGTACCTTTTGTATACAGTGGACATGCCGCCGCCGTCACCCCCCGTCCACCTCCTCCAGTTTGCCGATGACACCGCCTTCCTTTCCCTTGCCCCCACCCTGCAGCGCTCCCAACACCTTCTCCAATCCCATCTTGACCGGTTCACCACTTGGTGCAACCAGTGGTTGCTCAAGGTTAATCCCTCCAAAACCCAGGCGATCATTGTAGGCAAAACCATCCCTTCCTTCCGCCTCCTTGATTTCTATCTCACCATCTATGGCCGTCCTATCGCCCTCACTCCCACCCTTAAGTACCTTGGCGTCACCCTCGACCGTCGCCTCTCCTGGACTCCCCCATCTCCGGACAATCCAAGCCAAGGCACACTCCCGACTCCGTCTCCTCAAGCTCCTTTCTGGCTGTACGTGGGGTCTGGACCACTCCACCATCCTCCACACCTATAAATGCCTCATCCACCCTATCCTTTGTTACGCCCATCTGGCCTGGATCTCCGCCCCCCCCCTACCTTTTATAAATCCCTCCAAATCCTTGAACACCATGCTCTCCGCCTCACCTATCGCATCTGTCTCCCCTCCCCCACGCGGATCATGTATGATCTCATCCCCTTCCCCCACCTCCATCTTTTCCTTGAAAGGATATGGATCCTGTACACCTCCTGTAAACTCTATCCTCCTCATCCACTTGTCTCACACATCTTCTTCCACCCCCACCTGCTGCCGCGCCTGTATTCCCACGTCCCACCCGGTCTCCATCTCTCCACCCTCCTTACCCTCTCCCAAGGTGGCTTCCGCCAGCTCCCCCTCCCTGATGATGTCCTCCTCCCCTCCATCTACCCCTCCTATCAACTTTGATCCTCCCCCCCACTTCCTGTGTCGTTTCCTTTAGGCACCCTCCCTCCCTTCTCTTCCCTTCCCTTCTCTTTCCTTTTCCCCTGTCCCCTCCCTCCTCCCCTCTTCCCCCGGGCTTCCCCTCCCCCTTCCTCCCTTCCCCATATCTCCCCTGCCCTTGGCATCTGCTCTCCCCTCTCCCTCTCCCACCCCCCCTCCTCCTCTCTTGGCAGGTCCCCGGACTCGTACACAGTTAGTGAACATTCGCGCGCCGGAGATCAACGCCTCGTGTCCTGTGTGTGTCGTCGTTTTGTGCTTAAGTGGTTCAGTGTTATTCGTTTTTGTGCACCTACGTTCACGTGTGACACTGTTCGTCTCTGTCCAAGTGTCTGAACAAATTTTCTCTTGGACTCTACGCCCGTGAACGGCTCCATGTATTTTGAAAAGTGTTTGTCTCCGTTTCTATGTCCACCATGTTTTTTTTTCTCGATGTCTTCATTTGTATCTTGTGTGTTCTCTGAGGCCAAAGTGCGGCGTAGCATGCTGCTGCTGGCCTGCCTGTTAACAGATTTGAAAATAACAATAAAGAAAAAAAAAGCGTACTCGCCAGTACTACTAGAGTGGTACTCACCTGAAGATGGCCGGAAGACTCTGCGCCTAAATATCGTGGCAGGACGTTACTGACATCCGGCAGTTCTCCCGTGTTTTTATGGAAGGATCAAATCTGACAGGTGAACATTGGCGGATCAACGTTGGGTTCAAATGTAAAGGTCACTTTACAACTTACTGGCATAAGAAACAAGTCTTTTGTTTTGTGTAATAAAAATTGAAATAATAAAGAAGTAATTATTAACACGTAAATACACGGACGGAAAAATTATCAACACCAAGAAGGAGCTCTGCTACATAGAGGAAAGTTGGGGTGCGTGTTTCCACATCTGGAAGATCATGTGTATTCAGATTTCGCACCAGTCGCGTAACAGTGGCCCTGCTTGCGCCGCTATGAGAATGCAAATCAGGTTTCCAACAGGCCGATGTGGTATACGTAGCCCTTGGAGGTTCCACGGGCTGCTTACACCACATCGGCCAGTTACCAATACGACGGAAGTATTCACATCACACGGGATTTTAAGTTTCATCCCATTGGTTTTGTACAGCTGGTGTCTACAGGATCTTATAGTATGCTCTGCGGGGTGTTATCTGGCCTAGCTCATTCAGCAGTCATGCTTTATACATTTTGACAACCATGTTTTATATGTTCTCAGTTTCATTATGACAACCTACCATTTTGGTTTGACTCTTAACGCACATAACTTCTCGAAAGCTGGGACTCCGTAGTTGTCCGTCTACAATTTTCCATTTACGTTGTGGAAATGTAACCAATATAAACCCGATGATGCATCTATACTGACGTGAAACAGCTAGCTGCGTATAAAACATCTTCACACAGCCATGCGGCTTTTGGAAACACATCATCCTTGACTTTCTAAAAGTTATAATTTTTATGATAATTTGGATGGTTACTAAGTGTTGGGTGTTGTTGTTATTCGTCATGTCGACAGCTGATTTTAGCGATGTTGCCAAGCGTGTTTCGTGCTGAAGTAGATCAGCACTGAACGTCTTTCGGACGACCCAAGTTGAGTGTTACACAATAGAGAGCAGTCGTGAACTGACGTCAAAACTGACCTCCTGTCATCGATATTGATATAATCGGCCCTAACAGTTACGATTTTGGATTGTATTTCCTTGAAGACACTCCGTCTCAAATTCTTATCTCCAGGTACCATTCAGATTGTAACATCTCGCTCTGTTAAAATTGTTACTGCACATCTCTACCTCCCAGTAGCTCGAATAATGGGAGAGTGAGCCGCTCCGGGAACTTCTTTGTCATCAATATCAGAAGGACTGCAGTGTGGCGAATGTTATGTGCGGCGAGGCGGAAATGGAGCAGCGTCGGATAGCTCGGCCTCTCACAAGGAACCCCTCGAGTGCGACGTCGCAGAAGGCCAATTATGTTTACGGCATTCGACGTCCCACTCGTCGTCTACCATGCAAGCACAGTATTGGCTACTAATGACAAAAGGGTACGGGACAGGATGTATCCAATTGTGAGCACAACCTAGGCTCCAGAGCACAGTTGAACTGCTTAGTCCATAAGTAACTCACAACAGTGCTTCAGTACCAGTGATGTTGATACAGAGCAAAGCAATGGCAACGATGAACAGAGCAAACTTTGCAGTATATCTACAGCAGCAGTTGATGAAGTTGACATTTCTCCAGAAAGGAACCCAAGGAATTTCGGAGAGTGAGGAAGAATGGGCATATAAAATACTAGCGTTTCTTCAAGATGAGTCAGTGGATTGTGTAGTGTAGTAAACGTTCGACTGTGCGGACAATGTGCAAGAGGAATAAAATGATCACGATACTGAATGAACAAGTGAAAGTGATACTGAAAGACGTGTCGAGCCATGTAGTTCATCATCCTTGCCGAACAGGTAGCCGCAAATCCCATCTCCAGTGAAATGTAGTGAAGGACAATCGTTGTCCAAGGAGCGGCTTGAAAGATTATTCGCAGCATAATAAAAAAATAAATAAATAAATAAAAATATGAACAGATTCAGAATAAGTCCGCAACAATATGACCGTGTAGTGCATAAGAAAAACTACGGATATTCTAGGGAGGAGAGGGCAAACTGGTGTTCGCGCACTTCAAAGACATTCGCAACAATTTGCAGGATGTGCACGAAAGTGAACTGCTATGTTATGCACACCAATTTGGGCGCGATATAGATGATAGAGATTTTAAATGAAGCAGTGCATAACTTCAAACAGTCCTACAGAACTGGTAGACGTTAGTTAGCGACATTTCAAACGAAGTGTCGATTTTACGCACGGCAAACTGCAGAATCGGTCCGAAAATTTGTGGATGAGATAAAGAAACTTATCAAATCGTTGAGTAGGGAATTTGTTTCCAATAGAGTTACAAGACTAAATCCACATGAAAGAAACGCTAGAAATTAGAGGTACCAAGAGAGTTGTAACAAGATCAACTAACATCAATGCTTTAACGCATTCGTATACAATTATGCCAACAGTTAATCTGGATGGTAGATCGGCTGGAATGTTATTTATTATTCTGCGGGAAGTAGGATGTGCTCTGTTACCTACGATTCTTTCTCGTATGCGTGATCGTGTAAGTGCAGTAGGGAATATTTACGTCACAATAAGCAAGAGTGCAAATATGGGCTTAAGAGAACTACAACTATGGTACTAACACAGCTTTTGAACAACAGCTGGTCAAAAGAGCTTATTTCCAAGGAAAAAAAATGGTTCAAATGGCTCTGAGCACTATGCGACTTAACTTCTGAGGTCATCAGTCGCCTAGAACTTAGAACTAATTAAACCTAACTAACCTAAGGACATCACACACACCCATGCCCGAGGCAGGATTCGAACCTGCGACCGTAGTGGTCGCTCGGCTCCAGACTGTAGCGCCTAGAACCGCACGGCCACTCCGGCCGGCCATTTCCAAGGAGCTCGCCTATGATCTTGATGGTGCGAACTTTTGTGATTACGATGACGCTCCATTTTTCATTCGGTGTTCATGGTCGAAGTTAATGACTTGTTTTAAACATTTCTTGAATATTAACGATGTTCATTTTACGAAATATAATACGAACATCCCATAGAGGATTGGTCTCTACACCTCTCGGACACTCGTTTTCAGCCGCCCTCGTGATGGACATGGTTAGTCATTGGAAGCAAATATTTTTTTCTGTCATAATTGTTAACACAACACTTTCACATGAGCCTTATTCAAGACCGAACCTGCGACTTTGCACTTAATAGGTTCCTTGTCAGTGATAGTCTGCCTGCGAAGGAGGAAGACAACACTCGGTCGGCTGGAATGCTTTGGTCAACAGCCAGCGTGTGTACGGAGTCCCCGAGGTGCGACCTCTAAGCCATGTCAGCAGGGGACGATCCTCTGGCTACGGCTGCAGGCCCTCTGCCTGTTAATTGCCTGCCTCCGTGTATGCAGTGCGGCGTCTCGATGGATGGTGCGTAGATACCGGTAACGAATGCAGGCTGTGTGCCTGCCTTTGTTTGCTGTCGTGTACGGAATACGATGTCCAGATGGATGATACACAACTGCAAGCAACAAGTACAGGCTCTGTCCCTACCATCTCCTCGCTGCCGTGTTCGAAGTACTGAGCGTAGGTTCGTGCTGTCACATTCGGATGGATGCATTAATGGCAGGAACATATTAGCACGGTTTATCACTGTCGCTGCAAGAGGACAAATAGCCACAACGCTGGCGATCGCCGGAGTGATGACATTGTTTGTTTGTGTGGATCACCTAGCATCTCTTCTGGCAGGAGCTACTTGTCTGTTTTCCTCTTTACTGCTGCGTACTGGTCCAGCAGTTTGGGGCGTACCTGGACTGCAGGTTAACAATGTTTAAGCAACATTGTTTGCCAGCCATTGAGTCGTTCAGTTTTGAATGATGTTGCGTGTGAGGCTTGTCCTTTGTCAGTGTACGAGCGACAATGTTTAAGTTCTCTTACCTATTACAGTGATGTCCTCGTTGGTGTTGATCTTTTGGTCGTGTTTATGTCCAGTATTGTCTTGTGCTCGAATTGCTCTCAAGTACATCTACCTTGTATAGACCATCCAAATACTACTTCCACCTTTCAGCTTTCCCTTCTTTGCTTAGGACTGATTTCCTATCTGAGCTCCTGATGTTCGAACAGCTGCTTCTCTTTCCTCCAAAGGTAACTTTCATTTTCCAGTAGGTGGTATGTACCTTCCCACTCGTGATACATGCTTCTAAAACTTTAAATGAATGAAGGAAGAACAAGAAGAACGACGGAAGGACAACCAACACGACCATGGACAAAACAGGAAAAGAAAACCATAGAGACAAGCAAGAAACATGTTTCAGGGGTAAAAACGAGAAAGCAGATGACCGTGGCTGGCCGACCACGAGAATAAAAAGGAAAAGCCAGCCACTCTATGACACATTAAAAAAAAATGGTTCAAATGGCTCTGAGCACTATGGGACTTAACAGCTGTGGTTATCAGTCCCCTAGAACTTAGAACTACTTAAACCTAACTAACCTAAGGACATCACACACATCCACGCCCGAGGCAGGATTCGAACCTGCGACCGTAGCAGTCGCGTGGTTCCGGACTGCGCGCCTAGAACCGCGAGACCACCGCGGCCGGCACACATTAAAACATCCACCCTAAAGTCATTAGAGTGGAGAACATAAATAGACAAAAGACATGCGCTATATCTTATATAGAGAGATAAAACCCACTGTCACGTATAAAACGTGAAACTAAATTAGCCGATGAGACGTTGTCAGCTAAAATTAATGGCAACGAGTCCGGTAACTGAAGAGACCGTCGCAGGGCATCCAAAGAAGGACAGCTGACCAAGATCTGGGCCACTGTCAGCCAAGCGCCGCACCGACATTGGGTTGGGTCATCACGGCGTAAGAGGCAGCCGTGTGTCACTCACGTGTGGCCAATGCGGAGCCGGCAGAGAACCACAGAGTCCCTGCGAGAGGCCCGCATGCAGGACTGCCACACTTTCGTAGTCTCCTTAATGGCACGCAGTTTGTTGTGCGTGCTGAGGTTATGCCATTTCGTCTCCCATAGCCGCAAAATATTGCGGCGCAGCACTGAACGCAGGTCAGTTGCAGAGAAGCCTATCTCCACAAGCGATTTCCGCGTAGCCTGTTTGGTCAGCCTGTCGGTAAGTTCGTTGCCCGGGATTCCGACGTTACCTGGCGTCCAGACACACTACTGAAGGACTGGACCCTTCCAGGGCATAGATGGACTCCTGGATGGTCGCTACCAAAGGATGACGAAGGTAGCACTGGTCGATAGCTTGTAGGCTGCTCAAGGAGACAGTACACAGAAGAAACGACTCCCCAGGGTATGAACGAAAGTACTCAAGAGCACGAGATATAGCTACCAGCTCGGCAGTGAAAACACTGCAGCCATCGGGGAAGGATTGCTGTTCAATATGTCCTCCATGGACATACGCGAAGCCGATGTGAGCATCAGCCATCGAGCCGTCGGTGAAAACCACTTCGTGGCCTCGGTACATGTCAAGAATCGAGAGGAAGTGGCAGCGGAGAGCTGCGGGGTTAACTGAGTACTTAGGGCCATGTGAAAGGTCCAGACGAAGCGGCGGCCTACGTGTACACCATGGAGGTTTACGTGAATGGACCTCAAGTATAGGTGGTAAAGGCAAGGACTCCAGTTCGGAAAGAAAGGAGCGGACACGAACTGCAGTTTGAAGCCCTGACCTGGGCCGCCGATGCGGGAGATGAACCAACGTGGGTGGGAAAAGGAGACGGTGATTCGGATGCGCAGAAGAACTACGAACGTGTGCAACGTAGCTGGCCAGCAGTTGTGCACGCCTGACCTGCAATGGAGGGACTCCGGCCTCCACAAGGGCACTGGTCACCGGACTCATCCTAAAAGCTCCTGTCGCTAGGCGAACGCCACAGTGATGCATTGGGTCGAGTAAACGCAACGCTGAGGGCGCCGGCGGACCATGAACCAGACTCCCATAGTGAAGGTGGGACTGAACAAGGGTTCCGTAGAGCTGCAGCAGCGTAGAGCGATCTGCAACCCAGTTGGTGTTGCTCAGGCAGCGGAGGGCACTGAGGTGTTGCCAGCGCTTCTGCTGAAGCTGACAAAGGTGAGAAAGTCAAGTCTTTAACGTAAAGTTCTGGGTCCGGATGAACGGTACGACGCCTACAGAAGTGCATGGCACATGACTTCGCGGCTGAATACTGGAAGCTGTGGGTTACAGCCCATGACTGCGCCTTGCGGATGGCTCCCTGTAGGCCCCGCTCAGCAACACCAGTACTGGAACAACAGTACGAAATGCAGAAGTCGTCTGCATACAGAGAAGGTGAGACGGCCGGCCCTACAGCTACTGCTAGACTATTAATGGCCACTACAAATAGAAATACACTCAATACAGAGCCCTGCGGGACCCCATTCTCCTCGATATGGGGGACACTATGGGAGGCGCTAACTTGGACCCGGAAAGTATGGAGCAACAGGAAATTTTGTATAAAAATCGGGAGCGGGCCACAGAGACCCTACTCATATAACGTGACAAGGATATGATGTCACAATATCGTGTTGTAAGCTTTTCGTAAATCAAAAAAGACGGCAATCAGGTGTTGGCGTCTGGAAAAGGTTGTTCGGATACGAGACTCGAGGGACACAATATTATCAGTGGCAGAGCGACCCTGGCGGAAAACCTCCCTGCCATGGGGCCACGTGACTATAGGACCCAACACAACTGCCGGCTCACCATACGTTCTAGCAGCTTACAAAGAACGTTGGTGTGGCTGATGGGCCGATAGCTACCAACATCAAGCGAGTTTTTACAGGGTTTGAGCACTAGAAAGATGGTGCTCTCATGCCATTGCAATGGAAAGACGCCATCGCACCAGACCCAGTTGAAGATGACGAGGAGCTGTCGCTTGTAGTCGGACGAATGATGTTGGAGCATCTGACTGTTGATCAGATACTGGAGCTGTGTTGGGGTAATGTGCAAGGGCACTGAGGAGCTCCCACTCTGTAAATGGGGCGTTATAGGATTCACTGTGGCGTTTAGTGAACGAGAGGTCTTTCCTCTCCAGCCGCCGTTTGGGAGTTCCAAAGGCTGGGGGGTAATTGTCCGACGCAGAGGCTCGAGAATAGTGCTCAGAAAAGTGCTCGGCAATTGCATTTGCGTCGATAGATAACACGCTATTTATCTTAACACCAGGAACACCTGCTAGGCTCTGGTACCCGAAAACACGTTTTATCTTTGCCCAAACTTCAGAAGGTGACGTATGGCAGCCAGTGGTCGAGATTTATCTCTCCCAACACTCTTGTTTCCGTCGTTTGATAAGTTGGCGAATGCGGGCACGGAGCCGTTTAAAGGCTATGAGGTGTTCAAAGGAAGGGTGCCGCTTACGCCGCTGGAGGGCTCCCCGACGGTCCTTAATTGCTTCAGCGACTTCCGGCGACACCAAGGGACTGTTTTTCGCTGGGAGCACCCTAAAGAGCGAGGGATCATGTTTTCCGCCACAGAAACGTTTGTTAGTCAACTGTACGACCATCACATCGGTGTTACCGTGTGAGGGAGATTCAACGGTGACAGCAGAGGTGAAAGTTTCCCAGTCTGCCTTGTTTAAATCCCATCTGGACAGGCGTCCGTGGGCCTGGCACTGGGGCAGTGACAGGAAGATGGGGAAGTGGTCACTACCAGACAGGTCGTCATGTGCTCTCCAGTGGATAGATGGGAGAAGTACTGGGCTACAAGTTGATAAATAAATAGCTGAGTAACTACCATGAGCCACAGTGAAATGTGTGGTGGCCCCAGTATTCAAGAGGCAGAGATCGAACTGAGACAGTAAAGTTTCGACATCTCTGCCTCGGCCAGTAACCATGGTGCCACCCCACCAGGTGTTATTGGCGGTAAAATCTCCCAAAAGTGGGGAAGGTTTAGGGAGTTGATCAATCAGTACAGTTGATACATTCATGGATATTGCACCATCTGGATGAAGATATACATTGCAGTTATTTCCTGTGTCATCCCTATTCTGACAGTCAAGCTTCAAGAGGGGTTTGAAGGGACACAGTTTCACTACAGACTGAGTTTAGGAAATCAACGCAAACTCCACCTGACATTCGAGTGTAGTCGCTACAGTTCCTGTAGTATCCCTTACAGTCGTGGAGGGCAGGGGTCCGCATTGCCAGGAAAAAGGTTTCCTGAAAGGCAATGCAGAAAGCAGGTGTAAGGCTTAACAGTTGCTGTAGCGCAGCCAGACAGAGGAAAAAACCGCCGCAATTCCGCTGGTTGATGACGTCATCGTGATACTGGGAAGACTTGGAACATTCAGTGAGGCAGTTTACGCCTCAGGGTCACAAGCTGCCACCGATTTTTTGCCTGAGCAGAATGTATCCATTGTGTCTGAAGGTCCATCGAGATCTAGGTCCTCAGAAGATGCCAGTCTCCACCTCATCTGCAGATGCAGAGCTTGTAGGTAGCGGTGATGTGGGTGGAACCGCAATTCCATTAATCTTGGAGACCTTCTTTTTGGATTTCTCTCGCTGCTCCTTAGGTTTGCTGGCTGGGAGGACTTCACTGATTCAGTCTCTGGGGCTGAGGATGAGTGTGAATCCCTTTGACCAGCTGCTTTTGGGCTCTTAAGCCACTGGCAGGTGTCATCTTTTCCACTAGCAAAAACCTGGGAAGGGAGTGACCCAAAGAACCATGATTTTCCACTCTTTCTGTAAAATCCTGCAGTCTGGCGAGCAAGGTGAATGATGCTCTCCACAGTTGACACAAATGGGAGGCAGGGCAGATGGAATATTGGGATGTGATGGACATCCACAATCTCGAGATGTGACATTGGAAGTACAGCAAGAAGACAAATGGCCGAACTTCCAGCACTTAAAGCACCATTTTGGGGGAGGTATATATGGCTTGACGTCGCAGTGGTAGACCATCACCTTGAATTTCTCGGGCAATGTGCCACCCTCTAAGGTCATGATGAAGGCATCGGTGGCAATCTGATTATCTCTCAGACCCTGATGGGCGCGCCACACGAAATGAACACCTCGCCGCTCTGAACTGGCAGGCAGCTCGTCGTCAGACTGGAAAAGAAGGTCCCTGTGGAATATAATACCCTGGACCATATTTAAGCTCTTATGTGGCGTGATGGTAACAGAAACATCCCCCAACTTGTCACAAGCGAGTAATGCCCGTGACTGGGCAGAGGCCAGCCGCTGTGGCCAGTGGTTCTAGGCGCTTCAGTCCAGAACCACGTGGCTGCTACGGTCGCAGGTTCGAATCCTTCCTCAGGCATCGATGTGTGTGATGTCCTTAGGTTTGTTAGGTTCAAGTAGTTCTAATTCTAGGGGAGTGATGACCTCAGATGTTAAGTCCCATAGTGCTCAGAGCCATTTGCACCATCTGACTGGGCAGAGGATGCTGTTTTTATCAAGACTGGCCCAGAGCGCATTTTGGACAAGCCTTCCTCCTCCCCAATCCTGTCCTCCAAATACTCCACAAAAAACTCAGGCTTCATGGACATGATAGATTCCCCATCAACTCTCATGCATACGAGGTACTGGGGCGAATAAGCTTACCTGCCATCCTTAGCCTGGCGTTCCTCTCATGGTGTGGCCAGAGAGGGGAACGATTTGGGTCCATATTTATTAGCTTTGAAGTTAGAATTTGCCCACTTAGAGATTGCTGGCGGTGTACCACCAGCAAGGGATGATGTATTACACTTCACGGCGTATCATCCACCCTGATGCCACCCACTCCAACCTCTGGCCCTCCATACCTGCGCTCAGCAAGGGCCACCTGGCAGGATAGCCGTTGCCATCAGTCCTGATGCCCCAGGAAGATGAGCATCTACTCCATGGCATACATGGGGAGTTAACGGCGCAGGCATCAGCAGAGCGATCCCTGTGTGGTCAGTGGGCTACAACCAGCAGGGTATATGGCGGCCCCACCACAAAGGACGAGGTTCTAAGAAGTCCAGAGTCATCGTCGGCGCAGAATGCGACACTGCATCGTGCATGACGGAAAACGCACCCAGGAAGGTGTCCTCGCCCAAGAGATGGAGAATGAGCGGGACTGCAATACGACGACGAGAAAGTGGGCAGAAGATGTCAATGCATTATGGACATAATCCACCATGTAAGGTGCCCTTCCCCAATTGGCACGCTCTTCGGGAAAATTTAGACAGATGGAGGTCAAACCCGACAGGGGACCATCACATAAAGGCCGAAACGTGTAAGATTCCTTTTAGTCTCCTCCTTGACAGGCAGGAATACCTCAGGACTATTGTAACCCCAGGACCAATAGGGGGGGGGGGGGGGGGGAGTGCGAGATGCACTTCCTGTCAGCCTTATTTTTTAAACGTCTGTATATCCTTTAGGCTGCTTCAATTACTGCATTTTTATACTGTCTCCTTTCATCAATTAAATATCTGCTGTGTTATTAAATGATTTCTACTAGGCATTGTCTTTTATTTTCGGGATCCTCCTCTGCCTTCACTATTTTATTTCTCAAAGCTACCCATTGTTCTTCTACTGTATTCATTTCCCCTGTTGTTGTCAATCATTGCCTAATGATCCATCTGAAGCTGGCCGGAACCTCTGGTTCTTTCAACTTATCCAGTTATGCTCTGCTTGGTTTCCTATCTTTTGCCGCGCGGGGTAGCCACGGTTCGCGCAACTAGTCCCGTTTGAGGTTAGAGTCTTCCCTCGGGCATGGGTGTGTGTGTGTGTGTTGTCCTTAGCCTAAGTTAGGTCAAGTGGTGTGTAAGCCTAGGGACTGATGACCTCAGCAATTTGGTCCCATAGGAACTTACCACAAATTTCCTGTCTTTTTGCGATTTCTTCAGTTTTAATCTACATTTCATAACCAATAATTTGCGGTCAGAGTCGACATCTGTCCCTGGAAATGTCTTACAATGTAAAATCTGGTTCTGACATCTCTGTCTTACCATTACATTGTCAATCTGAAACCTTCCGCTGTCTCATTGTCTCTTCTACATACATCACCTTCTTTCATTATTCTTAAACCAAGTGTTATCGATGGTTGAATTATGCTGTGTGCAAGACTCTACCAGACGACTTTTGTCTTTCGTTCCATTGCCCCCGTCTGTATTCACCTACTGTTTTTCCTTCTCTTCGTTTTCCTACTATCGAATTCCAGACCCTCGCCACTATTAAATTTTTGTCTTCCTTAACTAGCTGAATAATTTGTTTTACCTCATCACACTGTTCTTCAACCTCTTCCTCATCTGCAGAGCTAGTTGGCATATAAACTTCTAGTACTGTGGTGCGTCTGGGCTTCATGCCTATCTTGGCTACATTTATGCATTCACTATGCAGTTCATTCTTACCCCGCATTCCTATTTTCTCATTTATTATTAAACCTACTCCTGCATTACTCCTATTTCATTTTGTATTTATAACCCTGTATTCACCTGACCCTAAGTACTGTTCCTCCTGCCACCAAACTTCATTAATTCCACTATATCTAACTTTAACCTATCCACTTCCGCTTTTAATTTTCTAACCTACCTGCTCTATTTAGGAATCTAACATTCCACTCTCCGATCTGCAGAAAACCAGCTTTGTTTCTCCTGGTGACGAACTCCTCCTGAGTAGCCCCACCGGGAGATCGAAGTGGGTGATTATTTTACCTCCGGAATATTTTACCCAAGAGGATACCATCATTAGCCAAGCCTACAGCAGAACTGGATGTCCTCGGGGAAGATTATGGCTGTAGTTTCCCCCTTGCTCTCAGCCGTTCGCAGAACCAGCACAGCACGGCCATTTTGGTTGATGTTATAAGGCCAGATCAGTCAGTCATTCAGACCGTTGCCCCTGCAGCTGCTGAAAAGGCTGCTGCCTCTCTTCAGAGACATACTCGTGTATCCGTGCAATTGTACCTAGCCCAATGGTGGGGTATGTTTACGATGACAAAATTTTTCGTAGTGCTTCGTCTGTTTTAATTATTATTACATTTGGCTTCTGTTTTGTCATTACATATGTCTACAGAGTTTAATGCCTCCTCCCCCCCCCCCCCCTGTCAACGTTAACTTAACCAGCCAGCCGTCGCTGGTCGGACCCAGTTCGGTCGCAGACTTCGAGAGCGTCAGTACTGCCTTATAGGAAGACGTTACTTAGCCTGCGTTCTGCGAGTGGTAATAGTGCGTAAAAGTAATTGCATCTAGGACGCACGGCAAGCACATCGAGCTACCTCATAACCGTAAGTTTAATTACGTCCCTTTTCTTTTAAGAAATAAAGTGTTCTATTAATCTGCAAGTGTTATTTTGTATTCCCATCACCAGTTCTCGCAACTTCTCACCTTCCTTGTTTGTGCCGGTGCTGGCTCCCGGAGTAGCCGACACAATAGTCTTTAAGTGATATAAGCGAGTTAGATATTTCTTAAGCTATGGAAGGATTCTCTATTCGTTTTATTTTTAAATTTTTCGCGCACTGCTAGGGTCTAGTGTACCGATGGTACCGTCCATACGAGAGATGTATAACGATTCAAAGTTGAAGGCCACCATGTCATTGTTCGCCCGGCTAACCGAGCGGTCTGATGCACTACTTCACGAGCGGGAAGGCGTGCCAGTCCCCGGCACGAATCCGCCCGGCGGATTAAGTTACGTTGTGCAAGACGCGACAGTTGGCTGCGACTGCGACGCTGCCCCCTCCTCTTTCCCCACCATGGCAGACGGCGACACAGCCGCAACACGACTGGAGTCGTCGCCGTTTCCCAAGCTCCGGTCGGCGGCGGCGGATTCAAATACATAAGAAAAATAAGAATTCCGATTTTCTTGCTGTAAAAAATACTGTATGTTAATGCAACAAAGTTACATCGGCTCCCAGAGTTAGTTTTTCGATACAGATTCTCCTTTTACTTTAAAAAATTGAAAAGTATCTCTTCCGGTTTTGCGTGTTTTTTTCGCTGTATATTACTTCTCAATCAATTGTGAGGAAAGTAAAAGGCACAAAAAATTGATGTTTGCGTATCTTACAGTTTCACATCACAGCTTGATAATGAGGTGTCTATTTTTCCGATATTCGTCACAGTTATCCCGATACTTAATTTACAAGTAACCTACTGCATAAAATTTGAATTGTGTACAGGGAAAAATGTGGTCGCTGGCTACTTTACGTATGGTTCACGTTAGGTCATACATCGTTGCCGATGAAAAGAAGCTAACATATCGAAATTATTTTTTAAGTTGAGATCAGATTGATATCGATTTCCGTTTCCGAGATTTGGGCTCATATATCTCCGGGAGCGTCGCGACTAGCCGGCAGTTCTGTCGACGCGCAACGAGAATCGTGTGGTCATCACACGATAGAGAATGCATTTGTTTTGTTTCGCTGAGACATTTGGACCTAATGAAACCATTTTATGTCATATTCCTCCGGCATGAGTTACTAATATTTCTCCATATGCTCTTGACAATTTCATTTAAAATGCCACGAAACGT